>NW_027464970.1:82500-95425 GCF_043290135.1 Rhipicephalus microplus
CCCTACCAAGTGCGCCCGCAACCCTGTACAGGGTCACATCTTCACAAGGCTGGCAAGCGGCATTCCGCTGCGCGCGTGCGTCGTCCGAGCAGTTGCGTGATAAACGACCGTGTCGAAAGCCCAAACACCGCCGAGGCCAGTCGCCGCCGCCGCAAGGGCAGCCACGCAGCCTGGCGAGAGGCATCGTCTCGTGTAGCGTCGCCCCCGCCCCAACTGGAGTGGCCCAGTTTTTTGAACGGGACGGGAACTGCGAAGCACTTAGACCGACGGCGGACTACGACGAGAACGCCTTAAGCTTCGCCAACGTTTCGCCAACTCGTGCGGGAGACTTTTTCCGCTTCGCGGCAAGTCGTCGCGCCGTGCTCTCCGCATCAACCGCGTACGCAGCGAACCGCAAACGTCGGGCGCAGCCTCCTCACCTCCCTGCGCTTTGCGCGCGAACGTTCCCTGTTCGCGCGGCAAAGCCTGGAGGAGGCACGGCCCCGCAGCGTGTTCGAGCGCCCGGTCTACGGGACACCCTGCTTACTTCGAGGGCAACAAGCGCAACGCAAGGCTGCGATCTCGCGCACTTTGCGCACGGCTGGAGAAGCTTTGCTGGCCGGCTTTCGCTCCTCGTGTTTACCGTGCGTTAAAGTTGCGCGTCCGTGGCTCTCGCAGCTCTTGCGCGCCCGGTCGCAGAGAGGAGTACGCAACCTCGACCGCACTTTCCCTGCAGGCTTCCTTCCGACTCGAAGTCCTGCGGCGGTCTCAACGAGGTGCCACATCCTCAATGCAGTCGGTCGCCCCCGTTTCGGTTGGGCTCTGGCACGACGGTCGCCACCGTCTCGCCCTTGAGTGGCCGCTGTTGGCGCTCGCTGTGAGGTGTTCAGCGTGCTGTCCGTGTTGCCGACGCGGTCAAAACGAGTCGACGGCTCACGTTCCCTTGTGCGCCGAAGGCTCTCTTGATATGTGATCCGACCCTCAGACAGACGAAGCCAAGGGAAGACCCAAGGCCGCAATGTGCGTTCAAAGAATCAGTGCTCAGTGTGTCCTGCAATTCACACCAAGTCTCGCAGCTGGCTGCGTTCTTCATCGACCCGAGAACCGAGTGATCCACCGCTTAGAGTCGTGAAAAAGTGTTTGTTCAATTCCGTACAGTCAAAACCAAACGTTTCTGGCACTCGGCCAAACAGTGGCCAAGAAGGGCGCTTTTCAGCGCACGCTTGGACTCCAAAACTCTGCCGCGCCTTTTTCGGCTGCCGCAAATCGAGCAAACGGTGTGTTTCGGACGGCGTTTCGCTTTCGCTACTTGCGAGTGCTTTCGTGGTCCACCCCTCTATAAATACTCGGGAGGCGTCGAAGCCGGTTCTCCAAGCCGGACCCGTAGGTATCGTTGTGTGCTCGCTCTCATTGGCCCGCCTAACCAGAAAATGCCTGCGGTACACCCATTTGGATAAGAGTGCACGCAGATGCGGGCCTCGACGGCTACACATTTCCTCGGGCGGCCGCCTCCCGGCCTCCGTGGAGCGCGGGATGCACGGTCCCATCGACAAGCCTCTCCCGTTTTTACCGTGGCGTCGCGGTTCACCACGGCAGGCGGGTCGGTCTCCTCCGCATAAAAAGGGGGACCCCCGCTTTTTGTTCCACGAAATCGCACAAGCTTTTTTCGCATCCACGGTTTGCCACCGCACACCAAAATGCCGATCCGGCTGCCTACTTTAGCCAACAGGTGGAGCCAGGCGCGCCGTACTTGCGCGGCACTTCCCACGTCCACCGAAGTCGGTGCCAAGGACCACTTTCGGCGCCGGAGCCGCGTACGAGCCTACTCGAGGCGGAAGAACGAAGCCAGCAAGGGCCTGGCCGCAAGTGCGTTCAATTGTCGGGACGTCCAAGTCCCTCGTTCTTCCGTGCTTCCTCTTTCGGCAAGTCGTTGCGGCACCTTCCCAAAGCGCGCAGACCCGCTAATCGCGACGAGCGCGACGTGGCCGTGCCGCCTTTCCCTCGGCAGCAAGCAAAACGCCTGGCAACGTCGACGCTCCCCTAACCGCGATCTCGCACCGTGTTTCGTGTGGCGAATTCAAAAGCCGGCCGGCGCTGCTGCAACCATTACGGTCGGTACGCATACGCCGCGGAGGGCGGGACGGTCATCGGAGCGTGCGGTTCCTCCATCGAGTACTGCGCACCTCGGCCGTCGCATCGCCGTGCCATGACCGGCCGCGCGTCAACGCGAACCGGTGCCAGCGAGATCCCTCGCCTGCAAGAACCGACCGGCAGCCTCCGTCACCCGAGGACGCGGAGGCGCTTGCCGCGGACGGCGGGACGGTATGCACTGGTGCACAGCGGACCCGTCACATCGCCAGTTCCTTGACCGACCGCCGACGCTTGTGCCGTTCCTCTCGTACTTGGCAGTCGCCGCGCGATTGTCGGGTCTCGTTCTTGCACGCTCGAACGGTCGGGAGGGCACTCGGCTGGCGTTTCGGGAACGCGCAGCCTCGCCTTCTACCGACGTAACCACGACTCGCCGTTCGCGCTCCGCCGCTCCTGTTTACAGTACTAGGCGGTCCCGCAGCGGTCGGGTCGCGCATTTCGAGCGCTTCGAGCCACGGTGCAGTGGCGGGTCGAAAGCCGACCTATGAGTGCGTTGCGCCGTTTGTACCCGCGTCCGCCACCTGGCCGACCGTCCAAGGTCGCGGTGTTGGCGTCCGCTGGGCGCAACAATTTGTCACGGGGTGCCGCTCCACATTCAGGCAGCCCCGTGGGGAAAAGCCGACCCCGCGTCCAAACGGGGTCAGCGGCAGAAAGTGTCGGGCGCAGACGCAGCTGAGGCGCTCACCCTTCACAATCCGTTAATGATCCTTCCGCAGGTTCACCTACGGAAACCTTGTTACGACTTTTACTTCCTCTAAATGATCAAGTTTGGTCATCTTTCCAACAGACCGGCGCAACCGAAAGGCCGCGCCGGACATCGGTCCGAAGACCTCACTAAATCATTCAATCGGTAGTAGCGACGGGCGGTGTGTACAAAGGGCAGGGACGTAATCAACGCGAGCTTATGACTCGCGCTTACTGGGAATTCCTCGTTCAAGGGGAACAATTGCAAGCCCCTATCCCAATCACGAAAGAAGTTCCACGGGTTACCCAGTCTTTTCAGACAGGGATAAAGACACGCTGCTTCCTTCAGTGTAGCGCGCGTGCGGCCCCGGACATCTAGGGCATCACAGACCTGTTATTGCTCTGTTTCGTGCGGCTAGGAGCCGCTTGTCCCTCTAAGAAGGTTGTAAGGTGCTGGGAACCCCGCACCTATTTAATAGGCTAGAGTCTCGTTCGTTATCGGAATTAACCAGACAAATCGCTCCACCAACTAAGAACGGCCATGCACCACCATCCACCGAATCAAGAAAGAGCTCTCAATCTGTCAATCCTCCCAGTGTCCGGGCCGGGTAAGTTTTCCCGTGTTGAGTCAAATTAAGCCGCAGGCTCCACTCCTGGTGGTGCCCTTCCGTCAATTCCTTTAAGTTTCAGCTTTGCAACCATACTTCCCCCGGAACCCAAATACTTTGGTTTCCCGGAAGCTGCCCGCCGAGTCATTTGAGTAACTCAGGCGGATCGCTGGTTGGCATCGTTTATGGTCAGAACTAGGGCGGTATCTGATCGCCTTCGAACCTCTGACTTTCGTTCTTGATCAATGAAAACATTCTTGGCAAATGCTTTCGCAGTAGTTCGTCTTGCGACGGTCCAAGAATTTCACCTCTAGCGCCGCAATACGAATGCCCCCGTCCGTCCCTCTTAATCATTACCTCGTATTCCAAAAACCAACAGAACAGAAACGAGGTCTTGTTCTATTATTCCATGCAAGTTTATTCAGGCGACTCGCCTGCGTTGAGCACTCTAATTTTTTCAAAGTAAAAGCACCGGCCATCTCGAGGCACACAATGAAGTGCACCAAGAAAGAACCGGCATGATGTTCAGTCCGAGCCGTCGCATCGGGTAGATGCACTACTCGTCTGGAACTGAGATCCAACTACGAGCTGTTTAACCGCAGCAGCTTTAGTATACGCTATTGGAGCTGGAATTACCGCGGCTGCTGGCACCAGACTTGCCCTCCAATTGATCCTCGTTAAAGGATTTAGAGTGTACTCATTTCAATTACGGGGCCTCAAAAGAGTCCCGTATTGTTATTTTTCGTCACTACCTCCCCGTGCCGGGAGTGGGTAATTTGCGCGCCTGCTGCCTTCCTTGGATGTGGTAGCCGTTTCTCAGGCTCCCTCTCCGGAATCGAACCCTGATTCTCCGTTACCCGTAACAACCATGGTAAGCAAGTAACCTACCATCGAAAGTTGATAAGGCAGACACTTGAAAGAAACGTCGCCGGCTCGTGGCCATGCGATCAGCACAAAGTTATCCAGAGTCACCACACAATACGGGCCGAAACCCGATCGATCTTGGTCTAATAAAAGCACCCGTTACCCAAAGGGCTCCAGGCTCACTGCATGTATTAGCTCTAGAATTGCCACAGTTATCCAAGTAGGAAGAAACGATCTAAGGAACCATAACTGATTTAATGAGCCATTCGCGGTTTCGCCTTATTTCGGCATGTACTTAGACATGCATGGCTTAATCTTTGAGACAAGCATATGATTACTGGCAGGATCAACCAGGTAATCGTTCGACTGCGCGTCCGTCCTCGCCTTCGGCGGGCCGGACGCAGTCTGTGTGCGGCGGAGGCCACCTTCAGGCGCCCCAACACGCTTATTTTGCACTCCGAGATGACGGCGTTCGAGCTCGCTACGGCACAACCTTCCCGAAAGACGAGTGGGAGCCGTGCGGCAAGAAGCACGTTCATGCTCGCTCTTTTTCGTTGCATCGACTCGGTCGCGCCGTGCGGGTTGCCCAAGCCCGCTGCACTGTCGGTGGACCGGCCGGAACTAGCAACGGAGCCGAGACTGCAAAGCCGCCAGACGACGGGTCACGCCCGCGTCTTCGGCGCTTTCGCATCTGAATCGCCCGAGGACGACACGGAACACACCTCGATATCGTGGTAAAACGGCACCGTCCGACAACCAGCCCCTAACGCATCAAGCGGATGAGGCTGCAGACGACTGCCGTGGATTCCCCTGGAGCAGACCCGAGGACACGCTTGACGAGGCCGAAGCCCGCCGCATATCAGACACCCGGTCGCTTTCGCGTACGCCGCTCACGAGAACCCCCACATAATAGCAGCGATAAGTACCCAGACCTCCTTGGGCACTAATACGAGCGTACTCGAGAAAATTTCACCGCGGGTGTGCCCCGAAACGTGTGGCACGTTGAGCGTGCCACAAGTCTACGTCGCTCTCAAACCGGCCGAGGTCGTAGAATTTGCGACCCTACTCACGAAATTCCCACCGAGGATACGGCCGCAAACGTACCGCACCTTGGGTAGGCCACGAGTTTGTGCAACACTACGCTGACGGCACAGCACCGAGGTCGTGCGCGCACGCACGGGAAAATTCCGCCGCGGTTTCTGCCGAAAACGTGAGGCACCACGACTCTCCGCAAGTTCGCGTCGACTGCGAAAGACCGAAGTCGTGAACGACGTGTCCGCTACTCGCCGCCGACACGCTGGACACCAAACGTACAACGACTCGACGGCGTCGTAGAGGCCCACGACGCGGTTTTCCTTAACGACGTCTCGGCGTGGCACCGACAGGTTAGAACGGCCGACCAACGTTCCCTGTCCGCCGTTCGGCTCAGTCGAAGGGCTCGGCGACTTCGGCAACGCTGCGAAGCCGCACGGTGACGCACGCCATGTCCCCATTTTTTTTTTTTTTCTTTCTGCGTCTGCCGGGGTGCCCCTATAATAGCAGCGATAAGCACCCAGACCGCCGTGGGTCGCTCGCCCCGGCTGACGTGGTTTTTCGTACTCCTGCGGCGGTCGCCGTCAAGCACGTCCAAATACGCTACTTTCGTGGGCGCATTCACGCTCTTTCGCTTCGCCGGAGTGCCAGCACTCACTCTGCCAAAAACGGCGAACATCCGAGCGGCGGTTCCCACTTTTGCGTCGGCGTCGCAAACCCCGCCCCGGCAGACGAGGTTTGCCGTACTCGTGCGACGGTGGCCGGCGGGCACGTCGAAAGACGCCGATATCGTGCGCGAATTGGCGCACCTTGGCTTCACCGGAGTGCCGCCACTGACTCCTCCAAAAACGGCGAAGATCCGAGCGGCGCTTCCCACTTTCGCATCGGCGTCCCGAACTCCGCCCCGGCTGACGCGGTTTACCGTACTCGTGCGACGGTCGCCGGCGAGCACGTGGAAAGACGCCGATATCGTGCCCGAATCGGCTCCGTTCGGCTTCGCCGGAGTGCCAGCACTGGCTCGGCGAAAGACGACGAACATCCGAGCGACGGTTCTCACTATTGCGTACGCGTCGCAAACCCCGCCCCGGCAGACGCACTTTGCCGTACTCGTGCGACGGTCGCCGGCGAGCACGTAGAAAGACGCCGATATCGTGCCGGAATCGGCCCCGTTTGGCTTCGCCGGAGTGCCAGCACTCACTCGGCCACAAACGGCGAACATCCGAGCGGCGGTTCCCACTTAGCCGTCGGCGTCCCGAACTCCGCCCCGGCAGACGCGGTTGCCGAGCTCGTGCGACTAGCGACCGCGAAGCCGTCTCGCGACGCCGCTTTCGTGCGCGGCTCCCACTGCGACCTGGGTCACCCGAGGTCGACGAGCAAGAAAGAATGTCGAAAAAAAATTTTTTTTTTTTTTGCGTCTGCCGGGGTGCCCCTATAATAGCAGCGATAAGCACCCAGACCGCCATGGGTCGCTCGCCCCGGCTGACGTGGTTTTTCGTTTTCCTGCGGTGGTCGTCGTCAAGCACGTCCAAACACGCCACTTTCGTGGGCGCATTCGCGCTCTTTCGCTTCGCCGGAGTGCCAGCACTCACTCTGCCAAAAACGGCGAACATCCTAGTGGCGGTTCCCACTTTTGCGTCGGCGTCGCCAACCCCGCCCCGGCATACGCGGTTTGCCGTACTCGTGCGGCGGTGGCCGGCGGGCACGTCGAAAGACACCGATATCGTGCGCGAGTCGATGCTTCTTGGTCTCGCAGGAGGGCCGCCACTCACTCCTGCAAAAACGGCGAAGATCCGAGCGGCGCTTCCCACTTTTTCGTCGGCATCGCAAACCTCGCCCCGGCAGACGCGCTTTGCCGTACTCGTGCGACGGTCGCCGGCGAGCACGTCGAAATACGCCGATATCGTGCCCGAATCGGCCCCGTTTCGCTTCGCCGGAGTGCCAGCACTCACTCGGCCAAAAACGGCGAACATCCGAGCAGCGGTACCCACTTAGCCGTCGGCATCCCGAACTCCGCGCCGGCTGACGCGGTTGCCGAGCTCGTGCGACTAGCGACCGCGAACGCGTCTCGCGACGCCGCTTTCGTGCGCGGCTCCCATTGCGACCTGGGTTACCCGAGCTCGACCAGCAAAAAAGAAGGTCGAAAAAAAATTTTTTTTTTCTGCGTCTGCCGGGGTGCCCCTATAATAGCAGCGATAAGCACCCAGACCGCCGTGGGTCGCTCGCCCCGGCTGACGTGGTTTTTCGTACTCCTGCAGCGGTCGCCGTCAAGCACGTCCAAATACGCCACTTTCGTGGGCGCTTTCGCGCTCTTTCGCGTCGCCGGTGTGCCAGCACTCACTCTGCCAAAAACGGCGAACATCCTAGTGGCGGTTCCCACTTTTGCGTCGGCGTCGCCAACCCCGCCCCGGCATACGCGGTTTGCCGTACTCGTGCGGCGGTGGCCGGCGGGCACGTCGAAAGACACCGATATCGTGCGCGAGTCGATGCTTCTTGGTCTCGCAGGAGGGCCGCCACTCACTCCTGCAAAAACGGCGAAGATCCGAGCGGCGCTTCCCACTTTTTCGTCGGCATCGCAAACCTCGCCCCGGCAGACGCGCTTTGCCGTACTCGTGCGACGGTCGCCGGCGAGCACGTCGAAATACGCCGATATCGTGCCCGAATCGGCCCCGTTTCGCTTCGCCGGAGTGCCAGCACTCACTCGGCCAAAAACGGCGAACATCCGAGCAGCGGTACCCACTTAGCCGTCGGCATCCCGAACTCCGCGCCGGCTGACGCGGTTGCCGAGCTCGTGCGACTAGCGACCGCGAACGCGTCTCGCGACGCCGCTTTCGTGCGCGGCTCCCATTGCGACCTGGGTTACCCGAGCTCGACCAGCAAAAAAGAAGGTCGAAAAAAAATTTTTTTTTTCTGCGTCTGCCGGGGTGCCCCTATAATAGCAGCGATAAGCACCCAGACCGCCGTGGGTCGCTCGCCCCGGCTGACGTGGTTTTTCGTACTCCTGCAGCGGTCGCCGTCAAGCACGTCCAAATACGCCACTTTCGTGGGCGCTTTCGCGCTCTTTCGCGTCGCCGGTGTGCCAGCACTCACTCTGCCAAAAACGGCCAACATCCGAGCGGCGGTTCCCACTTTTGCGTCGGCGTCGTAAACCCCGCCCCGGCAGACGCGGTTTGCCCTACTCGTTCGACGGTCGCCGGCGAGCGCGTCGAAAGACGCCGATATCGTGCGCTAATTGGCGCTCCTTGGCTTCTCCGGAGTGCCGCCACTCACTCCTCCAAAAACGGCGAAGATCCGAGCGGCGTTCTCCACTTTCGCATCGGCGTCCCGAACTCCGCCCGGGCTGACGCGGTTTACCGTACTCGTGCGACGGTCGCCGCCGGGCACGTCGAAAGACGCCGATATCGTGCCGTAATCGGCCCCGTTTGGCTTCGCCCGAGTGCCAGCACTCACTCGGCCAAAAACGGCGAACATCCGAGCAGCGTTTCCCACTTTCGCATCGGCGTCCCGAAGCCCGCCCCGGCAGACGCGGTTTGCCCTACTCGAGCGACGGTCGCCGGCGATCACGTCGAAAGGCGCCGAATTCGTGCACGAATCGATGCTTCTTGGTCTCGCAGGAGGGCCGCCACTCACTCCTGCAAAAACGGCGAAGATCCGAGTTGCGCTTCCCACTTTTTCGTCGGCGTCCCGAACTACGCCCCGGCTGACGCGGTTTACCGTACTCGTGCGACGGTCGCCGGCGGGCACTTCAAAATACGCCGATTTCGTGGGCGCATTCACGCTGTTTCGCTTCCCCGGAGTGCCAACACTCACTCTGCCGAAAGCGGCGATCATCCGAGCGGCGGTTCCCACTTTTGCGTCGGCTTCGCAAACGGCGCCCCGGCAGACGCGCTCGTGCGACGTACTCGTGCGACGGTCGCCGGCGAGCACGTCGAAAGACGCCGATATCGTGCTCGAATCGACCCCGTTTCGCTTCGCCGGAGTGCTGCCAGTCACGGCGCAGAAAACGGCGAACAAGTGTTTTTTTTTTTTTTCCTAGAATTTGTGTTATAGAAGGCACATTTGATATCGGACGATAATTTTCAACTTTATCACGCGCACCGATTTTCGTGTAGAGGTTTGCAAGTTTATGGGAATTTCTCCACTTGGAATAATGCGATTTAGTAGTACTACGAGAACTTCATGGATGTACTCAAGGGTACGGGGCAAGTCAGTTACGTCAACACCTGCAGATTTTTTACACTTCAAACTGAAAATTGTTGGTTGTGAGTCCTCGTGTGATATTAAAGGCCGATTCGCTAACACATAGAACAAAGAAAGAAAGGAAGAAAAAACGCCCGCGCTCGCTCAAGAAACCTGGGTTCGCAACAAGTGGCAACAACAAGCAACCGAGCGAGTGCGCCAAAACCCGTGGCGGCCGAACAAACGCGAAGTCCCAACCGCGTCAGCCGGGGCGGCACGGGACAGGAAAAATCACTTCAGCCGGGGCGGCGGGGCACCGAATAAACCTCGTCACCTCGTCGCAGGATAAAAGAGGAAACAAAAAGTCTAAACAGCGTCTGCTGGAGCGAATGCGTAATAAAACAACAACAACAACAAAAAAAAAACACCCGCGCTCAAGAAGTCTGCAATCCTCACAAAAGGCGACTGTGACCGAGCAGCGTCAGCCGGGGCCGTGCGGAAACGGAAAAACCGCGACTACCGGGGCGTCGAGGCACCGAAAAATCCACTTCAGCCGCGGCGAAAAAAAAAAACAAAAAGAAAGACGGAGGGGGGGGGGGGAACCACGTCTGCCGGGGCGAAGGAAAAAAAAAAACGCGTCTGCCGGGGCGAGCCCGGGTGCGGCACCACCGGGAAAACTGTGGCAAACAGACATGGCGATCGAGTGAGTGGGCCGCCAGCCAGGCTCAGCCAAAAAGTGCAAAGTCCGAACTGCGTCAGCCGGGGCGGCAAAAACCGCGTCAGCCGGGGCGGCGCAAAAAACCGCGTCTGCCGGGGCGGCACGAAACCGCGTCAGCCGGGGCGGGGCGAAAACTGCGTCAGCCGGGGCGAAAAGAAAAAAAAAAACGCGTCTGCCGGGGCAAGCCCGGGTGCGGCACCACCGGGAAAACTGTGGCAAACAGACATGGCGATCGAGTGAGTGGGCCGCCAGCCAGGCACAGCCGAAAAGTGCAAAGTCCGAACCGTGTCAGCCGGGGCGACGCAAAAACCGCGTCAGCCGGGGCGGCGCGAAAACCGCGTCAGCCGGGGCGGCACGAAACCGCGTCAGCCGGGGCGGCGCGAAAACTGCGTCAGCCGGGGCGGCGCGAAAACCTCGTCAGCCGGGGCGAGCGAAAAGGGGGGGGGGGGGGGAACCACGTCTGCCGGGGCGAAAGAAAAAAAAACGCGTCTGCCGGGGCGAGCCCGGGTGCGGCACCACCGGGAAGACTGTGGCAAACAGACATGGCGATCGAGTGAGTGGGCCGCCAGCCAGGCTCAGCCCAAAAAGTGCCAAGTCCGAACTGCGTCAGCCGGGGCGGCAAAAACCGCGTCAGCCGGGGCGGCGCGAAAACCGCGTCTGCCGGGGCGGCGCGAAAACTGCGTCAGCCGGGGCGAGCCCGGGTGCGGCACCACCGGGAAAACTGTGGCTAACAGACATGGCGATCGAGTGAGTGGGCCACCAGCCAGGCTCAGCCAAAAAGTGCCAAGTCCGAACTGCGTCAGCCGGGGCGGCAAAAACCGCGTCAGCCGGGGCGGCGCAAAAAAACCGCGTCTGCCGGGGCGGCACGAAACCGCGTCAGCCGGGGCGGCGCGAAAACTGCGTCAGCCGGGGCGAAAGAAAAAAAAAACGCGTCTGCCGGGGCGAGCCCGGGTGCGGCACCACCGGGAAAACTGTGGCAAACAGACATGGCGATCGAGTGAGTGGGCCGCCAGCCAGGCACAGCCGAAAAGTGCTAAGTCCGAACTGCGTCTGCCGGGGCGGCACGAAACCGCGTCAGCCGGGGCGGCGCGAAAACCGCGTCTGCCGGGGCGGCACGAAACCGCGTCAGCCGGGGCGGCGCGAAAACTGCGTCAGCCGGGGCGAGCCCGGGTGCGGCACCACCGGGAAAACTGTGGCAAACAGACATGGCGATCGAGTGAGTGGGCCGCCAGCCAGGCACAGCCGAAAAGTGCTAAGTCCGAACTGCGTCTGCCGGGGCGGCACGAAACCGCGTCAGCCGGGGCGGCGCGAAAACCGCGTCTGCCGGGGCGGCACGAAACCGCGTCAGCCGGGGCGGCGCGAAAACTGCGTCAGCCGGGGCGAGCCCGGGTGCGGCACCACCGGGAAAACTGTGGCAAACAGACATGGCGATCGAGTGAGTGGGCCGCCAGCCAGGCACAGCCGAAAAGTGCTAAGTCCGAACTGCGTCAGCCGGGGCGGCAAAAACCGCGTCAGCCGGGGCGGCGCAAAAAACCGCGTCTGCCGGGGCGGCACGAAACCGCGTCAGCCGGGGCGGCGCGAAAACTGCGTCAGCCGGGGCGAAAGAAAAAAAAAAAACGCGTCTGCCGGGGCGAGCCCGGGTGCGGCACCACCGGGAAAACTGTGGCAAACAGACATGGCGATCGAGTGAGTGGGCCGCCAGCCAGGCACAGCCGAAAAGTGCTAAGTCCGAACTGCGTCTGCCGGGGCGGCACGAAACCGCGTCAGCCGGGGCGGCGCGAAAACCGCGTCTGCCGGGGCGGCACGAAACCGCGTCAGCCGGGGCGGCGCGAAAACTGCGTCAGCCGGGGCGAGCCCGGGTGCGGCACCACCGGGAAAACTGTGGCAAACAGACATGGCGATCGAGTGAGTGGGCCGCCAGCCAGGCACAGCCGAAAAGTGCTAAGTCCGAACTGCGTCTGCCGGGGCGGCACGAAACCGCGTCAGCCGGGGCGGCGCGAAAACCGCGTCTGCCGGGGCGGCGCGAAAACTGCGTCAGCCGGGGCGAGCCCGGGTGCGGCACCACCGGGAAAACTGTGGCAAACAGACATGGCGATCGAGTGAGTGGGCCGCCAGCCAGGCACAGCCGAAAAGTGCAAAGTCCGAACCGTGTCAGCCGGGGCGACGCAAAAACCGCGTCAGCCGGGGCGGCGCGAAAACCGCGTCAGCCGGGGCGGCACGAAACCGCGTCAGCCGGGGCGAGCCCGGGTGCGGCACCACCGGGAAAACTGTGGCTAACAGACATGGCGATCGAGTGAGTGGGCCACCAGCCAGGCTCAGCCAAAAAGTGCCAAGTCCGAACTGCGTCAGCCGGGGCGGCAAAAACCGCGTCAGCCGGGGCGGCGCAAAAAAACCGCGTCTGCCGGGGCGGCACGAAACCGCGTCAGCCGGGGCGGCGCGAAAACTGCGTCAGCCGGGGCGAAAGAAAAAAAAAAAACGCGTCTGCCGGGGCGAGCCCGGGTGCGGCACCACCGGGAAAACTGTGGCAAACAGACATGGCGATCGAGTGAGTGGGCCGCCAGCCAGGCACAGCCGAAAAGTGCTAAGTCCGAACTGCGTCTGCCGGGGCGGCACGAAACCGCGTCAGCCGGGGCGGCGCGAAAACCGCGTCTGCCGGGGCGGCACGAAACCGCGTCAGCCGGGGCGGCGCGAAAACTGCGTCAGCCGGGGCGAGCCC
>NW_027464971.1:0-10000 GCF_043290135.1 Rhipicephalus microplus
GGCGTTTTTTCTTCCTTTCTTTCTTTGTTCTATGTGTTAGCGAATCGGCCTTTAATATCACACGAGGACTCACAACCAACAATTTTCAGTTTGAAGTGTAAAAAATCTGCAGGTGTTGACGTAACTGACTTGCCCCGTACCCTTGAGTACATCCATGAAGTTCTCGTAGTACTACTAAATCGCATTATTCCAAGTGGAGAAATTCCCATAAACTTGCAAACCTCTACACGAAAATCGGTGCGCGTGATAAAGTTGAAAATTATCGTCCGATATCAAATGTGCCTTCTATAACACAAATTCTAGGAAAAAAAAAAAAAAACACTTGTTCGCCGTTCTCTGCGCCGTGACTGGCAGCACTCCGGCGAAGCGAAACGGGGTCGATTCGAGCACGATATCGGCGTCTTTCGACGTGCTCGCCGGCGACCGTCGCACGAGTACGTCGCACGAGCGCGTCTGCCGGGGCGCCGTTTGCGAAGCCGACGCAAAAGTGGGAACCGCCGCTCGGATGATCGCCGCTTTCGGCAGAGTGAGTGTTGGCACTCCGGGGAAGCGAAACAGCGTGAATGCGCCCACGAAATCGGCGTATTTTGAAGTGCCCGCCGGCGACCGTCGCACGAGTACGGTAAACCGCGTCAGCCGGGGCGTAGTTCGGGACGCCGACGAAAAAGTGGGAAGCGCAACTCGGATCTTCGCCGTTTTTGCAGGAGTGAGTGGCGGCCCTCCTGCGAGACCAAGAAGCATCGATTCGTGCACGAATTCGGCGCCTTTCGACGTGATCGCCGGCGACCGTCGCTCGAGTAGGGCAAACCGCGTCTGCCGGGGCGGGCTTCGGGACGCCGATGCGAAAGTGGGAAACGCTGCTCGGATGTTCGCCGTTTTTGGCCGAGTGAGTGCTGGCACTCGGGCGAAGCCAAACGGGGCCGATTACGGCACGATATCGGCGTCTTTCGACGTGCCCGGCGGCGACCGTCGCACGAGTACGGTAAACCGCGTCAGCCCGGGCGGAGTTCGGGACGCCGATGCGAAAGTGGAGAACGCCGCTCGGATCTTCGCCGTTTTTGGAGGAGTGAGTGGCGGCACTCCGGAGAAGCCAAGGAGCGCCAATTAGCGCACGATATCGGCGTCTTTCGACGCGCTCGCCGGCGACCGTCGAACGAGTAGGGCAAACCGCGTCTGCCGGGGCGGGGTTTACGACGCCGACGCAAAAGTGGGAACCGCCGCTCGGATGTTGGCCGTTTTTGGCAGAGTGAGTGCTGGCACACCGGCGACGCGAAAGAGCGCGAAAGCGCCCACGAAAGTGGCGTATTTGGACGTGCTTGACGGCGACCGCTGCAGGAGTACGAAAAACCACGTCAGCCGGGGCGAGCGACCCACGGCGGTCTGGGTGCTTATCGCTGCTATTATAGGGGCACCCCGGCAGACGCAGAAAAAAAAAATTTTTTTTCGACCTTCTTTTTTGCTGGTCGAGCTCGGGTAACCCAGGTCGCAATGGGAGCCGCGCACGAAA
Source organism: Rhipicephalus microplus (assembly GCF_043290135.1). NCBI lineage: Eukaryota > Metazoa > Arthropoda > Arachnida > Ixodida > Ixodidae > Rhipicephalus > Rhipicephalus microplus. Next base: position 1,508 of record NW_027464971.1, read on the forward strand.
GCGGCGTCGCGAGACGCGTTCGCGGTCGCTAGTCGCACGAGCTCGGCAACCGCGTCAGCCGGCGCGGAGTTCGGGATGCCGACGGCTAAGTGGGTACCGCTGCTCGGATGTTCGCCGTTTTTGGCCGAGTGAGTGCTGGCACTCCGGCGAAGCGAAACGGGGCCGATTCGGGCACGATATCGGCGTATTTCGACGTGCTCGCCGGCGACCGTCGCACGAGTACGGCAAAGCGCGTCTGCCGGGGCGAGGTTTGCGATGCCGACGAAAAAGTGGGAAGCGCCGCTCGGATCTTCGCCGTTTTTGCAGGAGTGAGTGGCGGCCCTCCTGCGAGACCAAGAAGCATCGACTCGCGCACGATATCGGTGTCTTTCGACGTGCCCGCCGGCCACCGCCGCACGAGTACGGCAAACCGCGTATGCCGGGGCGGGGTTGGCGACGCCGACGCAAAAGTGGGAACCGCCACTAGGATGTTCGCCGTTTTTGGCAGAGTGAGTGCTGGCACACCGGCGACGCGAAAGAGCGCGAAAGCGCCCACGAAAGTGGCGTATTTGGACGTGCTTGACGGCGACCGCTGCAGGAGTACGAAAAACCACGTCAGCCGGGGCGAGCGACCCACGGCGGTCTGGGTGCTTATCGCTGCTATTATAGGGGCACCCCGGCAGACGCAGAAAAAAAAAATTTTTTTTCGACCTTCTTTTTTGCTGGTCGAGCTCGGGTAACCCAGGTCGCAATGGGAGCCGCGCACGAAAGCGGCGTCGCGAGACGCGTTCGCGGTCGCTAGTCGCACGAGCTCGGCAACCGCGTCAGCCGGCGCGGAGTTCGGGATGCCGACGGCTAAGTGGGTACCGCTGCTCGGATGTTCGCCGTTTTTGGCCGAGTGAGTGCTGGCACTCCGGCGAAGCGAAACGGGGCCGATTCGGGCACGATATCGGCGTATTTCGACGTGCTCGCCGGCGACCGTCGCACGAGTACGGCAAAGCGCGTCTGCCGGGGCGAGGTTTGCGATGCCGACGAAAAAGTGGGAAGCGCCGCTCGGATCTTCGCCGTTTTTGCAGGAGTGAGTGGCGGCCCTCCTGCGAGACCAAGAAGCATCGACTCGCGCACGATATCGGTGTCTTTCGACGTGCCCGCCGGCCACCGCCGCACGAGTACGGCAAACCGCGTATGCCGGGGCGGGGTTGGCGACGCCGACGCAAAAGTGGGAACCGCCACTAGGATGTTCGCCGTTTTTGGCAGAGTGAGTGCTGGCACTCCGGCGAAGCGAAAGAGCGCGAATGCGCCCACGAAAGTGGCGTGTTTGGACGTGCTTGACGACGACCACCGCAGGAAAACGAAAAACCACGTCAGCCGGGGCGAGCGACCCATGGCGGTCTGGGTGCTTATCGCTGCTATTATAGGGGCACCCCGGCAGACGCAAAAAAAAAAAAAATTTTTTTTCGACATTCTTTCTTGCTCGTCGACCTCGGGTGACCCAGGTCGCAGTGGGAGCCGCGCACGAAAGCGGCGTCGCGAGACGGCTTCGCGGTCGCTAGTCGCACGAGCTCGGCAACCGCGTCTGCCGGGGCGGAGTTCGGGACGCCGACGGCTAAGTGGGAACCGCCGCTCGGATGTTCGCCGTTTGTGGCCGAGTGAGTGCTGGCACTCCGGCGAAGCCAAACGGGGGCCGATTCCGGCACGATATCGGCGTCTTTCTACGTGCTCGCCGGCGACCGTCGCACGAGTACGGCAAAGTGCGTCTGCCGGGGCGGGGTTTGCGACGCGTACGCAATAGTGAGAACCGTCGCTCGGATGTTCGTCGTCTTTCGCCGAGCCAGTGCTGGCACTCCGGCGAAGCCGAACGGAGCCGATTCGGGCACGATATCGGCGTCTTTCCACGTGCTCGCCGGCGACCGTCGCACGAGTACGGTAAACCGCGTCAGCCGGGGCGGAGTTCGGGACGCCGATGCGAAAGTGGGAAGCGCCGCTCGGATCTTCGCCGTTTTTGGAGGAGTCAGTGGCGGCACTCCGGTGAAGCCAAGGTGCGCCAATTCGCGCACGATATCGGCGTCTTTCGACGTGCCCGCCGGCCACCGTCGCACGAGTACGGCAAACCTCGTCTGCCGGGGCGGGGTTTGCGACGCCGACGCAAAAGTGGGAACCGCCGCTCGGATGTTCGCCGTTTTTGGCAGAGTGAGTGCTGGCACTCCGGCGAAGCGAAAGAGCGTGAATGCGCCCACGAAAGTAGCGTATTTGGACGTGCTTGACGGCGACCGCCGCAGGAGTACGAAAAACCACGTCAGCCGGGGCGAGCGACCCACGGCGGTCTGGGTGCTTATCGCTGCTATTATAGGGGCACCCCGGCAGACGCAGAAAGAAAAAAAAAAAAAAAATGGGGACATGGCGTGCGTCACCGTGCGGCTTCGCAGCGTTGCCGAAGTCGCCGAGCCCTTCGACTGAGCCGAACGGCGGACAGGGAACGTTGGTCGGCCGTTCTAACCTGTCGGTGCCACGCCGAGACGTCGTTAAGGAAAACCGCGTCGTGGGCCTCTACGACGCCGTCGAGTCGTTGTACGTTTGGTGTCCAGCGTGTCGGCGGCGAGTAGCGGACACGTCGTTCACGACTTCGGTCTTTCGCAGTCGACGCGAACTTGCGGAGAGTCGTGGTGCCTCACGTTTTCGGCAGAAACCGCGGCGGAATTTTCCCGTGCGTGCGCGCACGACCTCGGTGCTGTGCCGTCAGCGTAGTGTTGCACAAACTCGTGGCCTACCCAAGGTGCGGTACGTTTGCGGCCGTATCCTCGGTGGGAATTTCGTGAGTAGGGTCGCAAATTCTACGACCTCGGCGGGTTTGAGAGCGACGTAGACTTGTGGCACGCTCAACGTGCCACACGTTTCGGGGCACACCCGCGGTGAAATTTTCTCGAGTACGCTCGTATTAGTGCCCAAGGAGGTCTGGGTACTTATCGCTGCTATTATGTGGGGGTTCTCGTGAGCGGCGTACGCGAAAGCGACCGGGTGTCTGATATGCGGCGGGCTTCGGCCTCGTCAAGCGTGTCCTCGGGTCTGCTCCAGGGGAATCCACGGCAGTCGTCTGCAGCCTCATCCGCTTGATGCGTTAGGGGCTGGTTGTCGGACGGTGCCGTTTTACCACGATATCGAGGTGTGTTCCGTGTCGTCCTCGGGCGATTCAGATGCGAAAGCGCCGAAGACGCGGGCGTGACCCGTCGTCTGGCGGCTTTGCAGTCTCGGCTCCGTTGCTAGTTCCGGCCGGTCCACCGACAGTGCAGCGGGCTTGGGCAACCCGCACGGCGCGACCGAGTCGATGCAACGAAAAAGAGCGAGCATGAACGTGCTTCTTGCCGCACGGCTCCCACTCGTCTTTCGGGAAGGTTGTGCCGTAGCGAGCTCGAACGCCGTCATCTCGGAGTGCAAAATAAGCGTGTTGGGGCGCCTGAAGGTGGCCTCCGCCGCACACAGACTGCGTCCGGCCCGCCGAAGGCGAGGACGGACGCGCAGTCGAACGATTACCTGGTTGATCCTGCCAGTAATCATATGCTTGTCTCAAAGATTAAGCCATGCATGTCTAAGTACATGCCGAAATAAGGCGAAACCGCGAATGGCTCATTAAATCAGTTATGGTTCCTTAGATCGTTTCTTCCTACTTGGATAACTGTGGCAATTCTAGAGCTAATACATGCAGTGAGCCTGGAGCCCTTTGGGTAACGGGTGCTTTTATTAGACCAAGATCGATCGGGTTTCGGCCCGTATTGTGTGGTGACTCTGGATAACTTTGTGCTGATCGCATGGCCACGAGCCGGCGACGTTTCTTTCAAGTGTCTGCCTTATCAACTTTCGATGGTAGGTTACTTGCTTACCATGGTTGTTACGGGTAACGGAGAATCAGGGTTCGATTCCGGAGAGGGAGCCTGAGAAACGGCTACCACATCCAAGGAAGGCAGCAGGCGCGCAAATTACCCACTCCCGGCACGGGGAGGTAGTGACGAAAAATAACAATACGGGACTCTTTTGAGGCCCCGTAATTGAAATGAGTACACTCTAAATCCTTTAACGAGGATCAATTGGAGGGCAAGTCTGGTGCCAGCAGCCGCGGTAATTCCAGCTCCAATAGCGTATACTAAAGCTGCTGCGGTTAAAAAGCTCGTAGTTGGATCTCAGTTCCAGACGAGTAGTGCATCTACCCGATGCGACGGCTCGGACTGAACATCATGCCGGTTCTTTCTTGGTGCACTTCATTGTGTGCCTCGAGATGGCCGGTGCTTTTACTTTGAAAAAATTAGAGTGCTCAACGCAGGCGAGTCGCCTGAATAAACTTGCATGGAATAATAGAACAAGACCTCGTTTCTGTTCTGTTGGTTTTTGGAATACGAGGTAATGATTAAGAGGGACGGACGGGGGCATTCGTATTGCGGCGCTAGAGGTGAAATTCTTGGACCGTCGCAAGACGAACTACTGCGAAAGCATTTGCCAAGAATGTTTTCATTGATCAAGAACGAAAGTCAGAGGTTCGAAGGCGATCAGATACCGCCCTAGTTCTGACCATAAACGATGCCAACCAGCGATCCGCCTGAGTTACTCAAATGACTCGGCGGGCAGCTTCCGGGAAACCAAAGTATTTGGGTTCCGGGGGAAGTATGGTTGCAAAGCTGAAACTTAAAGGAATTGACGGAAGGGCACCACCAGGAGTGGAGCCTGCGGCTTAATTTGACTCAACACGGGAAAACTTACCCGGCCCGGACACTGGGAGGATTGACAGATTGAGAGCTCTTTCTTGATTCGGTGGATGGTGGTGCATGGCCGTTCTTAGTTGGTGGAGCGATTTGTCTGGTTAATTCCGATAACGAACGAGACTCTAGCCTATTAAATAGGTGCGGGGTTCCCAGCACCTTACAACCTTCTTAGAGGGACAAGCGGCTCCTAGCCGCACGAAACAGAGCAATAACAGGTCTGTGATGCCCTTAGATGTCCGGGGCCGCACGCGCGCTACACTGAAGGAAGCAGCGTGTCTTTATCCCTGTCTGAAAAGACTGGGTAACCCGTGGAACTTCTTTCGTGATTGGGATAGGGGCTTGCAATTGTTCCCCTTGAACGAGGAATTCCCAGTAAGCGCGAGTCATAAGCTCGCGTTGATTACGTCCCTGCCCTTTGTACACACCGCCCGTCGCTACTACCGATTGAATGATTTAGTGAGGTCTTCGGACCGATGTCCGGCGCGGCCTTTCGGTTGCGCCGGTCTGTTGGAAAGATGACCAAACTTGATCATTTAGAGGAAGTAAAAGTCGTAACAAGGTTTCCGTAGGTGAACCTGCGGAAGGATCATTAACGGATTGTGAAGGGTGAGCGCCTCAGCTGCGTCTGCGCCCGACACTTTCTGCCGCTGACCCCGTTTGGACGCGGGGTCGGCTTTTCCCCACGGGGCTGCCTGAATGTGGAGCGGCACCCCGTGACAAATTGTTGCGCCCAGCGGACGCCAACACCGCGACCTTGGACGGTCGGCCAGGTGGCGGACGCGGGTACAAACGGCGCAACGCACTCATAGGTCGGCTTTCGACCCGCCACTGCACCGTGGCTCGAAGCGCTCGAAATGCGCGACCCGACCGCTGCGGGACCGCCTAGTACTGTAAACAGGAGCGGCGGAGCGCGAACGGCGAGTCGTGGTTACGTCGGTAGAAGGCGAGGCTGCGCGTTCCCGAAACGCCAGCCGAGTGCCCTCCCGACCGTTCGAGCGTGCAAGAACGAGACCCGACAATCGCGCGGCGACTGCCAAGTACGAGAGGAACGGCACAAGCGTCGGCGGTCGGTCAAGGAACTGGCGATGTGACGGGTCCGCTGTGCACCAGTGCATACCGTCCCGCCGTCCGCGGCAAGCGCCTCCGCGTCCTCGGGTGACGGAGGCTGCCGGTCGGTTCTTGCAGGCGAGGGATCTCGCTGGCACCGGTTCGCGTTGACGCGCGGCCGGTCATGGCACGGCGATGCGACGGCCGAGGTGCGCAGTACTCGATGGAGGAACCGCACGCTCCGATGACCGTCCCGCCCTCCGCGGCGTATGCGTACCGACCGTAATGGTTGCAGCAGCGCCGGCCGGCTTTTGAATTCGCCACACGAAACACGGTGCGAGATCGCGGTTAGGGGAGCGTCGACGTTGCCAGGCGTTTTGCTTGCTGCCGAGGGAAAGGCGGCACGGCCACGTCGCGCTCGTCGCGATTAGCGGGTCTGCGCGCTTTGGGAAGGTGCCGCAACGACTTGCCGAAAGAGGAAGCACGGAAGAACGAGGGACTTGGACGTCCCGACAATTGAACGCACTTGCGGCCAGGCCCTTGCTGGCTTCGTTCTTCCGCCTCGAGTAGGCTCGTACGCGGCTCCGGCGCCGAAAGTGGTCCTTGGCACCGACTTCGGTGGACGTGGGAAGTGCCGCGCAAGTACGGCGCGCCTGGCTCCACCTGTTGGCTAAAGTAGGCAGCCGGATCGGCATTTTGGTGTGCGGTGGCAAACCGTGGATGCGAAAAAAGCTTGTGCGATTTCGTGGAACAAAAAGCGGGGGTCCCCCTTTTTATGCGGAGGAGACCGACCCGCCTGCCGTGGTGAACCGCGACGCCACGGTAAAAACGGGAGAGGCTTGTCGATGGGACCGTGCATCCCGCGCTCCACGGAGGCCGGGAGGCGGCCGCCCGAGGAAATGTGTAGCCGTCGAGGCCCGCATCTGCGTGCACTCTTATCCAAATGGGTGTACCGCAGGCATTTTCTGGTTAGGCGGGCCAATGAGAGCGAGCACACAACGATACCTACGGGTCCGGCTTGGAGAACCGGCTTCGACGCCTCCCGAGTATTTATAGAGGGGTGGACCACGAAAGCACTCGCAAGTAGCGAAAGCGAAACGCCGTCCGAAACACACCGTTTGCTCGATTTGCGGCAGCCGAAAAAGGCGCGGCAGAGTTTTGGAGTCCAAGCGTGCGCTGAAAAGCGCCCTTCTTGGCCACTGTTTGGCCGAGTGCCAGAAACGTTTGGTTTTGACTGTACGGAATTGAACAAACACTTTTTCACGACTCTAAGCGGTGGATCACTCGGTTCTCGGGTCGATGAAGAACGCAGCCAGCTGCGAGACTTGGTGTGAATTGCAGGACACACTGAGCACTGATTCTTTGAACGCACATTGCGGCCTTGGGTCTTCCCTTGGCTTCGTCTGTCTGAGGGTCGGATCACATATCAAGAGAGCCTTCGGCGCACAAGGGAACGTGAGCCGTCGACTCGTTTTGACCGCGTCGGCAACACGGACAGCACGCTGAACACCTCACAGCGAGCGCCAACAGCGGCCACTCAAGGGCGAGACGGTGGCGACCGTCGTGCCAGAGCCCAACCGAAACGGGGGCGACCGACTGCATTGAGGATGTGGCACCTCGTTGAGACCGCCGCAGGACTTCGAGTCGGAAGGAAGCCTGCAGGGAAAGTGCGGTCGAGGTTGCGTACTCCTCTCTGCGACCGGGCGCGCAAGAGCTGCGAGAGCCACGGACGCGCAACTTTAACGCACGGTAAACACGAGGAGCGAAAGCCGGCCAGCAAAGCTTCTCCAGCCGTGCGCAAAGTGCGCGAGATCGCAGCCTTGCGTTGCGCTTGTTGCCCTCGAAGTAAGCAGGGTGTCCCGTAGACCGGGCGCTCGAACACGCTGCGGGGCCGTGCCTCCTCCAGGCTTTGCCGCGCGAACAGGGAACGTTCGCGCGCAAAGCGCAGGGAGGTGAGGAGGCTGCGCCCGACGTTTGCGGTTCGCTGCGTACGCGGTTGATGCGGAGAGCACGGCGCGACGACTTGCCGCGAAGCGGAAAAAGTCTCCCGCACGAGTTGGCGAAACGTTGGCGAAGCTTAAGGCGTTCTCGTCGTAGTCCGCCGTCGGTCTAAGTGCTTCGCAGTTCCCGTCCCGTTCAAAAAACTGGGCCACTCCAGTTGGGGCGGGGGCGACGCTACACGAGACGATGCCTCTCGCCAGGCTGCGTGGCTGCCCTTGCGGCGGCGGCGACTGGCCTCGGCGGTGTTTGGGCTTTCGACACGGTCGTTTATCACGCAACTGCTCGGACGACGCACGCGCGCAGCGGAATGCCGCTTGCCAGCCTTGTGAAGATGTGACCCTGTACAGGGTTGCGGGCGCACTTGGTAGGGCGTCGTACTCGGTTCGCGATGGGTTTACGAACGTGTCCCGTCACTTCCACGTCACACCGGTTGTGCGCCGCACGCGTGCAGCGGGGAAGCCGATTGCCAGCCTTGTGAAGAAGTGGCCCTGTACAGGGTTGCGGGCGCACTTGGTAGGGCGAGCGCACGCGGTCGTGCAGGAAGTTGATGGAAGCGAATGTATCCGCTGTCGACCTCAGATCAGGCGAGACAACCCGCTGAATTTAAGCATATCACTAAGCGGAGGAAAAGAAACCAACAGGGATTCCCCGAGTAGCTGCGAGCGAAACGGGACCGAGCCCAGCACCGAATCCCCCGTCCTTGCAGGCGGTCGGGAAA
>NW_027464971.1:20000-35000 GCF_043290135.1 Rhipicephalus microplus
CGAACTTTTTTTGTTTGTTTTCTTTTGATTAAGCGCAAGCTTTTTTCTTTGTTTTCTTTTGATTAAGCGCGGGCTTTTTTCTTTGTTTTTTTTTTTTATTTCGCCCCGGCAGACGCGGTTTTTGCGCCGCCCCGGCTGACGCGGTTTTTGCCGCCCCGGCTGACGCAGTTCGGACTTAGCACTTTTCGGCTGTGCCTGGCTGGCGGCCCACTCACTCGATCGCCATGTCTGTTTGCCACAGTTTTCCCGGTGGTGCCGCACCCGGGCTCGCCCCGGCTGACGCAGTTTTCGCGCCGCCCCGGCTGACGCGGTTTCGTGCCGCCCCGGCAGACGCGGTTTTCGCGCCGCCCCGGCTGACGCGGTTTTTGCGTCGCCCCGGCTGACACGGTTCGGACTTTGCACTTTTCGGCTGTGCCTGGCTGGCGGCCCACTCACTCGATCGCCATGTCTGTTTGCCACAGTTTTCCCGGTGGTGCCGCACCCGGGCTCGCCCCGGCTGACGCAGTTTTCGCGCCGCCCCGGCTGACGCGGTTTCGTGCCGCCCCGGCAGACGCGGTTTTCGCGCCGCCCCGGCTGACGCGGTTTCGTGCCGCCCCGGCAGACGCAGTTCGGACTTAGCACTTTTCGGCTGTGCCTGGCTGGCGGCCCACTCACTCGATCGCCATGTCTGTTTGCCACAGTTTTCCCGGTGGTGCCGCACCCGGGCTCGCCCCGGCTGACGCAGTTTTCGCGCCGCCCCGGCTGACGCGGTTTCGTGCCGCCCCGGCAGACGCGGTTTTCGCGCCGCCCCGGCTGACGCGGTTTCGTGCCGCCCCGGCAGACGCAGTTCGGACTTAGCACTTTTCGGCTGTGCCTGGCTGGCGGCCCACTCACTCAATCGCCATGTCTGTTTGCCACAGTTTTCCCGGTGGTGCCGCACCCGGGCTCGCCCCGGCTGACGCAGTTTTCGCGCCGCCCCGGCTGACGCGGTTTCGTGCCGCCCCGGCAGACGCGGTTTTCGCGCCGCCCCGGCTGACGCGGTTTCGTGCCGCCCCGGCAGACGCAGTTCGGACTTAGCACTTTTCGGCTGTGCCTGGCTGGCGGCCCACTCACTCGATCGCCATGTCTGTTTGCCACAGTTTTCCCGGTGGTGCCGCACCCGGGCTCGCCCCGGCAGACGCGTTTTTTTTTTTCTTTCGCCCCGGCTGACGCAGTTTTCGCGCCGCCCCGGCTGACGCGGTTTCGTGCCGCCCCGGCAGACGCGGTTTTTTGCGCCGCCCCGGCTGACGCGGTTTTTGCCGCCCCGGCTGACGCAGTTCGGACTTAGCACTTTTCGGCTGTGCCTGGCTGGCGGCCCACTCACTCGATCGCCATGTCTGTTTGCCACAGTTTTCCCGGTGGTGCCGCACCCGGGCTCGCCCCGGCTGACGCAGTTTTCGCGCCGCCCCGGCTGACGCGGTTTCGTGCCGCCCCGGCAGACGCGGTTTTCGCGCCGCCCCGGCTGACGCGGTTTCGTGCCGCCCCGGCAGACGCAGTTCGGACTTAGCACTTTTCGGCTGTGCCTGGCTGGCGGCCCACTCACTCGATCGCCATGTCTGTTTGCCACAGTTTTCCCGGTGGTGCCGCACCCGGGCTCGCCCCGGCTGACGCAGTTTTCGCGCCGCCCCGGCTGACGCGGTTTCGTGCCGCCCCGGCAGACGCGGTTTTCGCGCCGCCCCGGCTGACGCGGTTTCGTGCCGCCCCGGCAGACGCAGTTCGGACTTAGCACTTTTCGGCTGTGCCTGGCTGGCGGCCCACTCACTCGATCGCCATGTCTGTTTGCCACAGTTTTCCCGGTGGTGCCGCACCCGGGCTCGCCCCGGCAGACGCGTTTTTTTTTTTCTTTCGCCCCGGCTGACGCAGTTTTCGCGCCGCCCCGGCTGACGCGGTTTCGTGCCGCCCCGGCAGACGCGGTTTTTTTGCACCGCCCCGGCTGACGCGGTTTTTGCCGCCCCGGCTGACGCAGTTCGGACTTGGCACTTTTTGGCTGAGCCTGGCTGGTGGCCCACTCACTCGATCGCCATGTCTGTTAGCCACAGTTTTCCCGGTGGTGCCGCACCCGGGCTCGCCCCGGCTGACGCAGTTTTCGCGCCGCCCCGGCAGACGCGGTTTTCGCGCCGCCCCGGCTGACGCGGTTTTTGCCGCCCCGGCTGACGCAGTTCGGACTTGGCACTTTTTGGGCTGAGCCTGGCTGGCGGCCCACTCACTCGATCGCCATGTCTGTTTGCCACAGTCTTCCCGGTGGTGCCGCACCCGGGCTCGCCCCGGCAGACGCGTTTTTTTTTTCTTTCGCCCCGGCAGACGTGGTTCCCCCCCCCCCCCCCTTTTCGCTCGCCCCGGCTGACGAGGTTTTCGCGCCGCCCCGGCTGACGCAGTTTTCGCGCCGCCCCGGCTGACGCGGTTTCGTGCCGCCCCGGCTGACGCGGTTTTCGCGCCGCCCCGGCTGACGCGGTTTTTGCGTCGCCCCGGCTGACACGGTTCGGACTTTGCACTTTTCGGCTGTGCCTGGCTGGCGGCCCACTCACTCGATCGCCATGTCTGTTTGCCACAGTTTTCCCGGTGGTGCCGCACCCGGGCTCGCCCCGGCTGACGCAGTTTTCGCGCCGCCCCGGCTGACGCGGTTTCGTGCCGCCCCGGCAGACGCGGTTTTCGCGCCGCCCCGGCTGACGCGGTTTCGTGCCGCCCCGGCAGACGCAGTTCGGACTTAGCACTTTTCGGCTGTGCCTGGCTGGCGGCCCACTCACTCGATCGCCATGTCTGTTTGCCACAGTTTTCCCGGTGGTGCCGCACCCGGGCTCGCCCCGGCTGACGCAGTTTTCGCGCCGCCCCGGCTGACGCGGTTTCGTGCCGCCCCGGCAGACGCGGTTTTCGCGCCGCCCCGGCTGACGCGGTTTCGTGCCGCCCCGGCAGACGCAGTTCGGACTTAGCACTTTTCGGCTGTGCCTGGCTGGCGGCCCACTCACTCGATCGCCATGTCTGTTTGCCACAGTTTTCCCGGTGGTGCCGCACCCGGGCTCGCCCCGGCAGACGCGTTTTTTTTTTTTTCTTTCGCCCCGGCTGACGCAGTTTTCGCGCCGCCCCGGCTGACGCGGTTTCGTGCCGCCCCGGCAGACGCGGTTTTTTGCGCCGCCCCGGCTGACGCGGTTTTTGCCGCCCCGGCTGACGCAGTTCGGACTTAGCACTTTTCGGCTGTGCCTGGCTGGCGGCCCACTCACTCGATCGCCATGTCTGTTTGCCACAGTTTTCCCGGTGGTGCCGCACCCGGGCTCGCCCCGGCTGACGCAGTTTTCGCGCCGCCCCGGCTGACGCGGTTTCGTGCCGCCCCGGCAGACGCGGTTTTCGCGCCGCCCCGGCTGACGCGGTTTCGTGCCGCCCCGGCAGACGCAGTTCGGACTTAGCACTTTTCGGCTGTGCCTGGCTGGCGGCCCACTCACTCGATCGCCATGTCTGTTTGCCACAGTTTTCCCGGTGGTGCCGCACCCGGGCTCGCCCCGGCTGACGCAGTTTTCGCGCCGCCCCGGCTGACGCGGTTTCGTGCCGCCCCGGCAGACGCGGTTTTCGCGCCGCCCCGGCTGACGCGGTTTCGTGCCGCCCCGGCAGACGCAGTTCGGACTTAGCACTTTTCGGCTGTGCCTGGCTGGCGGCCCACTCACTCGATCGCCATGTCTGTTTGCCACAGTTTTCCCGGTGGTGCCGCACCCGGGCTCGCCCCGGCAGACGCGTTTTTTTTTTTCTTTCGCCCCGGCTGACGCAGTTTTCGCGCCGCCCCGGCTGACGCGGTTTCGTGCCGCCCCGGCAGACGCGGTTTTTTTGCACCGCCCCGGCTGACGCGGTTTTTGCCGCCCCGGCTGACGCAGTTCGGACTTGGCACTTTTTGGCTGAGCCTGGCTGGTGGCCCACTCACTCGATCGCCATGTCTGTTAGCCACAGTTTTCCCGGTGGTGCCGCACCCGGGCTCGCCCCGGCTGACGCAGTTTTCGCGCCGCCCCGGCAGACGCGGTTTTCGCGCCGCCCCGGCTGACGCGGTTTTTGCCGCCCCGGCTGACGCAGTTCGGACTTGGCACTTTTTGGGCTGAGCCTGGCTGGCGGCCCACTCACTCGATCGCCATGTCTGTTTGCCACAGTCTTCCCGGTGGTGCCGCACCCGGGCTCGCCCCGGCAGACGCGTTTTTTTTTTCTTTCGCCCCGGCAGACGTGGTTCCCCCCCCCCCCCTTTTCGCTCGCCCCGGCTGACGAGGTTTTCGCGCCGCCCCGGCTGACGCAGTTTTCGCGCCGCCCCGGCTGACGCGGTTTCGTGCCGCCCCGGCTGACGCGGTTTTCGCGCCGCCCCGGCTGACGCGGTTTTTGCGTCGCCCCGGCTGACACGGTTCGGACTTTGCACTTTTCGGCTGTGCCTGGCTGGCGGCCCACTCACTCGATCGCCATGTCTGTTTGCCACAGTTTTCCCGGTGGTGCCGCACCCGGGCTCGCCCCGGCTGACGCAGTTTTCGCGCCGCCCCGGCTGACGCGGTTTCGTGCCGCCCCGGCAGACGCGGTTTTCGCGCCGCCCCGGCTGACGCGGTTTCGTGCCGCCCCGGCAGACGCAGTTCGGACTTAGCACTTTTCGGCTGTGCCTGGCTGGCGGCCCACTCACTCGATCGCCATGTCTGTTTGCCACAGTTTTCCCGGTGGTGCCGCACTCGGGCTCGCCCCGGCTGACGCAGTTTTCGCGCCGCCCCGGCTGACGCGGTTTCGTGCCGCCCCGGCAGACGCGGTTTTCGCGCCGCCCCGGCTGACGCGGTTTCGTGCCGCCCCGGCAGACGCAGTTCGGACTTAGCACTTTTCGGCTGTGCCTGGCTGGCGGCCCACTCACTCGATCGCCATGTCTGTTTGCCACAGTTTTCCCGGTGGTGCCGCACCCGGGCTCGCCCCGGCAGACGCGTTTTTTTTTTTTCTTTCGCCCCGGCTGACGCAGTTTTCGCGCCGCCCCGGCTGACGCGGTTTCGTGCCGCCCCGGCAGACGCGGTTTTTTGCGCCGCCCCGGCTGACGCGGTTTTTGCCGCCCCGGCTGACGCAGTTCGGACTTAGCACTTTTCGGCTGTGCCTGGCTGGCGGCCCACTCACTCGATCGCCATGTCTGTTTGCCACAGTTTTCCCGGTGGTGCCGCACCCGGGCTCGCCCCGGCTGACGCAGTTTTCGCGCCGCCCCGGCTGACGCGGTTTCGTGCCGCCCCGGCAGACGCGGTTTTCGCGCCGCCCCGGCTGACGCGGTTTCGTGCCGCCCCGGCAGACGCAGTTCGGACTTAGCACTTTTCGGCTGTGCCTGGCTGGCGGCCCACTCACTCGATCGCCATGTCTGTTTGCCACAGTTTTCCCGGTGGTGCCGCACCCGGGCTCGCCCCGGCTGACGCAGTTTTCGCGCCGCCCCGGCTGACGCGGTTTCGTGCCGCCCCGGCAGACGCGGTTTTCGCGCCGCCCCGGCTGACGCGGTTTCGTGCCGCCCCGGCAGACGCAGTTCGGACTTAGCACTTTTCGGCTGTGCCTGGCTGGCGGCCCACTCACTCGATCGCCATGTCTGTTTGCCACAGTTTTCCCGGTGGTGCCGCACCCGGGCTCGCCCCGGCAGACGCAGTTTTCGCGCCGCCCCGGCAGACGCGGTTTTCGCGCCGCCCCGGCTGACGCGGTTTTTGCCGCCCCGGCTGACGCAGTTCGGACTTGGCACTTTTTGGGCTGAGCCTGGCTGGCGGCCCACTCACTCGATCGCCATGTCTGTTTGCCACAGTCTTCCCGGTGGTGCCGCACCCGGGCTCGCCCCGGCAGACGCGTTTTTTTTTCTTTCGCCCCGGCAGACGTGGTTCCCCCCCCCCCCTTTTCGCTCGCCCCGGCTGACGAGGTTTTCGCGCCGCCCCGGCTGACGCAGTTTTCGCGCCGCCCCGGCTGACGCGGTTTCGTGCCGCCCCGGCTGACGCGGTTTTCGCGCCGCCCCGGCTGACGCGGTTTTTGCGTCGCCCCGGCTGACACGGTTCGGACTTTGCACTTTTCGGCTGTGCCTGGCTGGCGGCCCACTCACTCGATCGCCATGTCTGTTTGCCACAGTTTTCCCGGTGGTGCCGCACCCGGGCTTGCCCCGGCAGACGCGTTTTTTTTTTCTTTTCGCCCCGGCTGACGCAGTTTTCGCCCCGCCCCGGCTGACGCGGTTTCGTGCCGCCCCGGCAGACGCGGTTTTTTGCGCCGCCCCGGCTGACGCGGTTTTTGCCGCCCCGGCTGACGCAGTTCGGACTTTGCACTTTTTGGCTGAGCCTGGCTGGCGGCCCACTCACTCGATCGCCATGTCTGTTTGCCACAGTTTTCCCGGTGGTGCCGCACCCGGGCTCGCCCCGGCAGACGCGTTTTTTTTTTTCCTTCGCCCCGGCAGACGTGGTTCCCCCCCCCCCCTCCGTCTTTCTTTTTGTTTTTTTTTTCGCCGCGGCTGAAGTGGATTTTTCGGTGCCTCGACGCCCCGGTAGTCGCGGTTTTTCCGTTTCCGCACGGCCCCGGCTGACGCTGCTCGGTCACAGTCGCCTTTTGTGAGGATTGCAGACTTCTTGAGCGCGGGTGTTTTTTTTTTGTTGTTGTTGTTGTTTTATTACGCATTCGCTCCAGCAGACGCTGTTTAGACTTTTTGTTTCCTCTTTTATCCTGCGACGAGGTGACGAGGTTTATTCGGTGCCCCGCCGCCCCGGCTGAAGTGATTTTTCCTGTCCCGTGCCGCCCCGGCTGACGCGGTTGGGACTTCGCGTTTGTTCGGCCGCCACGGGTTTTGGCGCACTCGCTCGGTTGCTTGTTGTTGCCACTTGTTGCGAACCCAGGTTTCTTGAGCGAGCGCGGGCGTTTTTTCTTCCTTTCTTTCTTTGTTCTATGTGTTAGCGAATCGGCCTTTAATATCACACGAGGACTCACAACCAACAATTTTCAGTTTGAAGTGTAAAAAATCTGCAGGTGTTGACGTAACTGACTTGCCCCGTACCCTTGAGTACATCCATGAAGTTCTCGTAGTACTACTAAATCGCATTATTCCAAGTGGAGAAATTCCCATAAACTTGCAAACCTCTACACGAAAATCGGTGCGCGTGATAAAGTTGAAAATTATCGTCCGATATCAAATGTGCCTTCTATAACACAAATTCTAGGAAAAAAAAAAAAAAACACTTGTTCGCCGTTCTCTGCGCCGTGACTGGCAGCACTCCGGCGAAGCGAAACGGGGTCGATTCGAGCACGATATCGGCGTCTTTCGACGTGCTCGCCGGCGACCGTCGCACGAGTACGTCGCACGAGCGCGTCTGCCGGGGCGCCGTTTGCGAAGCCGACGCAAAAGTGGGAACCGCCGCTCGGATGATCGCCGCTTTCGGCAGAGTGAGTGTTGGCACTCCGGGGAAGCGAAACAGCGTGAATGCGCCCACGAAATCGGCGTATTTTGAAGTGCCCGCCGGCGACCGTCGCACGAGTACGGTAAACCGCGTCAGCCGGGGCGTAGTTCGGGACGCCGACGAAAAAGTGGGAAGCGCAACTCGGATCTTCGCCGTTTTTGCAGGAGTGAGTGGCGGCCCTCCTGCGAGACCAAGAAGCATCGATTCGTGCACGAATTCGGCGCCTTTCGACGTGATCGCCGGCGACCGTCGCTCGAGTAGGGCAAACCGCGTCTGCCGGGGCGGGCTTCGGGACGCCGATGCGAAAGTGGGAAACGCTGCTCGGATGTTCGCCGTTTTTGGCCGAGTGAGTGCTGGCACTCGGGCGAAGCCAAACGGGGCCGATTACGGCACGATATCGGCGTCTTTCGACGTGCCCGGCGGCGACCGTCGCACGAGTACGGTAAACCGCGTCAGCCCGGGCGGAGTTCGGGACGCCGATGCGAAAGTGGAGAACGCCGCTCGGATCTTCGCCGTTTTTGGAGGAGTGAGTGGCGGCACTCCGGAGAAGCCAAGGAGCGCCAATTAGCGCACGATATCGGCGTCTTTCGACGCGCTCGCCGGCGACCGTCGAACGAGTAGGGCAAACCGCGTCTGCCGGGGCGGGGTTTACGACGCCGACGCAAAAGTGGGAACCGCCGCTCGGATGTTGGCCGTTTTTGGCAGAGTGAGTGCTGGCACACCGGCGACGCGAAAGAGCGCGAAAGCGCCCACGAAAGTGGCGTATTTGGACGTGCTTGACGGCGACCGCTGCAGGAGTACGAAAAACCACGTCAGCCGGGGCGAGCGACCCACGGCGGTCTGGGTGCTTATCGCTGCTATTATAGGGGCACCCCGGCAGACGCAGAAAAAAAAAATTTTTTTTCGACCTTCTTTTTTGCTGGTCGAGCTCGGGTAACCCAGGTCGCAATGGGAGCCGCGCACGAAAGCGGCGTCGCGAGACGCGTTCGCGGTCGCTAGTCGCACGAGCTCGGCAACCGCGTCAGCCGGCGCGGAGTTCGGGATGCCGACGGCTAAGTGGGTACCGCTGCTCGGATGTTCGCCGTTTTTGGCCGAGTGAGTGCTGGCACTCCGGCGAAGCGAAACGGGGCCGATTCGGGCACGATATCGGCGTATTTCGACGTGCTCGCCGGCGACCGTCGCACGAGTACGGCAAAGCGCGTCTGCCGGGGCGAGGTTTGCGATGCCGACGAAAAAGTGGGAAGCGCCGCTCGGATCTTCGCCGTTTTTGCAGGAGTGAGTGGCGGCCCTCCTGCGAGACCAAGAAGCATCGACTCGCGCACGATATCGGTGTCTTTCGACGTGCCCGCCGGCCACCGCCGCACGAGTACGGCAAACCGCGTATGCCGGGGCGGGGTTGGCGACGCCGACGCAAAAGTGGGAACCGCCACTAGGATGTTCGCCGTTTTTGGCAGAGTGAGTGCTGGCACACCGGCGACGCGAAAGAGCGCGAAAGCGCCCACGAAAGTGGCGTATTTGGACGTGCTTGACGGCGACCGCTGCAGGAGTACGAAAAACCACGTCAGCCGGGGCGAGCGACCCACGGCGGTCTGGGTGCTTATCGCTGCTATTATAGGGGCACCCCGGCAGACGCAGAAAAAAAAAATTTTTTTTCGACCTTCTTTTTTGCTGGTCGAGCTCGGGTAACCCAGGTCGCAATGGGAGCCGCGCACGAAAGCGGCGTCGCGAGACGCGTTCGCGGTCGCTAGTCGCACGAGCTCGGCAACCGCGTCAGCCGGCGCGGAGTTCGGGATGCCGACGGCTAAGTGGGTACCGCTGCTCGGATGTTCGCCGTTTTTGGCCGAGTGAGTGCTGGCACTCCGGCGAAGCGAAACGGGGCCGATTCGGGCACGATATCGGCGTATTTCGACGTGCTCGCCGGCGACCGTCGCACGAGTACGGCAAAGCGCGTCTGCCGGGGCGAGGTTTGCGATGCCGACGAAAAAGTGGGAAGCGCCGCTCGGATCTTCGCCGTTTTTGCAGGAGTGAGTGGCGGCCCTCCTGCGAGACCAAGAAGCATCGACTCGCGCACGATATCGGTGTCTTTCGACGTGCCCGCCGGCCACCGCCGCACGAGTACGGCAAACCGCGTATGCCGGGGCGGGGTTGGCGACGCCGACGCAAAAGTGGGAACCGCCACTAGGATGTTCGCCGTTTTTGGCAGAGTGAGTGCTGGCACTCCGGCGAAGCGAAAGAGCGCGAATGCGCCCACGAAAGTGGCGTGTTTGGACGTGCTTGACGACGACCACCGCAGGAAAACGAAAAACCACGTCAGCCGGGGCGAGCGACCCATGGCGGTCTGGGTGCTTATCGCTGCTATTATAGGGGCACCCCGGCAGACGCAAAAAAAAAAAAAATTTTTTTTCGACATTCTTTCTTGCTCGTCGACCTCGGGTGACCCAGGTCGCAGTGGGAGCCGCGCACGAAAGCGGCGTCGCGAGACGGCTTCGCGGTCGCTAGTCGCACGAGCTCGGCAACCGCGTCTGCCGGGGCGGAGTTCGGGACGCCGACGGCTAAGTGGGAACCGCCGCTCGGATGTTCGCCGTTTGTGGCCGAGTGAGTGCTGGCACTCCGGCGAAGCCAAACGGGGCCGATTCCGGCACGATATCGGCGTCTTTCTACGTGCTCGCCGGCGACCGTCGCACGAGTACGGCAAAGTGCGTCTGCCGGGGCGGGGTTTGCGACGCGTACGCAATAGTGAGAACCGTCGCTCGGATGTTCGTCGTCTTTCGCCGAGCCAGTGCTGGCACTCCGGCGAAGCCGAACGGAGCCGATTCGGGCACGATATCGGCGTCTTTCCACGTGCTCGCCGGCGACCGTCGCACGAGTACGGTAAACCGCGTCAGCCGGGGCGGAGTTCGGGACGCCGATGCGAAAGTGGGAAGCGCCGCTCGGATCTTCGCCGTTTTTGGAGGAGTCAGTGGCGGCACTCCGGTGAAGCCAAGGTGCGCCAATTCGCGCACGATATCGGCGTCTTTCGACGTGCCCGCCGGCCACCGTCGCACGAGTACGGCAAACCTCGTCTGCCGGGGCGGGGTTTGCGACGCCGACGCAAAAGTGGGAACCGCCGCTCGGATGTTCGCCGTTTTTGGCAGAGTGAGTGCTGGCACTCCGGCGAAGCGAAAGAGCGTGAATGCGCCCACGAAAGTAGCGTATTTGGACGTGCTTGACGGCGACCGCCGCAGGAGTACGAAAAACCACGTCAGCCGGGGCGAGCGACCCACGGCGGTCTGGGTGCTTATCGCTGCTATTATAGGGGCACCCCGGCAGACGCAGAAAGAAAAAAAAAAAAAAATGGGGACATGGCGTGCGTCACCGTGCGGCTTCGCAGCGTTGCCGAAGTCGCCGAGCCCTTCGACTGAGCCGAACGGCGGACAGGGAACGTTGGTCGGCCGTTCTAACCTGTCGGTGCCACGCCGAGACGTCGTTAAGGAAAACCGCGTCGTGGGCCTCTACGACGCCGTCGAGTCGTTGTACGTTTGGTGTCCAGCGTGTCGGCGGCGAGTAGCGGACACGTCGTTCACGACTTCGGTCTTTCGCAGTCGACGCGAACTTGCGGAGAGTCGTGGTGCCTCACGTTTTCGGCAGAAACCGCGGCGGAATTTTCCCGTGCGTGCGCGCACGACCTCGGTGCTGTGCCGTCAGCGTAGTGTTGCACAAACTCGTGGCCTACCCAAGGTGCGGTACGTTTGCGGCCGTATCCTCGGTGGGAATTTCGTGAGTAGGGTCGCAAATTCTACGACCTCGGCGGGTTTGAGAGCGACGTAGACTTGTGGCACGCTCAACGTGCCACACGTTTCGGGGCACACCCGCGGTGAAATTTTCTCGAGTACGCTCGTATTAGTGCCCAAGGAGGTCTGGGTACTTATCGCTGCTATTATGTGGGGGTTCTCGTGAGCGGCGTACGCGAAAGCGACCGGGTGTCTGATATGCGGCGGGCTTCGGCCTCGTCAAGCGTGTCCTCGGGTCTGCTCCAGGGGAATCCACGGCAGTCGTCTGCAGCCTCATCCGCTTGATGCGTTAGGGGCTGGTTGTCGGACGGTGCCGTTTTACCACGATATCGAGGTGTGTTCCGTGTCGTCCTCGGGCGATTCAGATGCGAAAGCGCCGAAGACGCGGGCGTGACCCGTCGTCTGGCGGCTTTGCAGTCTCGGCTCCGTTGCTAGTTCCGGCCGGTCCACCGACAGTGCAGCGGGCTTGGGCAACCCGCACGGCGCGACCGAGTCGATGCAACGAAAAAGAGCGAGCATGAACGTGCTTCTTGCCGCACGGCTCCCACTCGTCTTTCGGGAAGGTTGTGCCGTAGCGAGCTCGAACGCCGTCATCTCGGAGTGCAAAATAAGCGTGTTGGGGCGCCTGAAGGTGGCCTCCGCCGCACACAGACTGCGTCCGGCCCGCCGAAGGCGAGGACGGACGCGCAGTCGAACGATTACCTGGTTGATCCTGCCAGTAATCATATGCTTGTCTCAAAGATTAAGCCATGCATGTCTAAGTACATGCCGAAATAAGGCGAAACCGCGAATGGCTCATTAAATCAGTTATGGTTCCTTAGATCGTTTCTTCCTACTTGGATAACTGTGGCAATTCTAGAGCTAATACATGCAGTGAGCCTGGAGCCCTTTGGGTAACGGGTGCTTTTATTAGACCAAGATCGATCGGGTTTCGGCCCGTATTGTGTGGTGACTCTGGATAACTTTGTGCTGATCGCATGGCCACGAGCCGGCGACGTTTCTTTCAAGTGTCTGCCTTATCAACTTTCGATGGTAGGTTACTTGCTTACCATGGTTGTTACGGGTAACGGAGAATCAGGGTTCGATTCCGGAGAGGGAGCCTGAGAAACGGCTACCACATCCAAGGAAGGCAGCAGGCGCGCAAATTACCCACTCCCGGCACGGGGAGGTAGTGACGAAAAATAACAATACGGGACTCTTTTGAGGCCCCGTAATTGAAATGAGTACACTCTAAATCCTTTAACGAGGATCAATTGGAGGGCAAGTCTGGTGCCAGCAGCCGCGGTAATTCCAGCTCCAATAGCGTATACTAAAGCTGCTGCGGTTAAAAAGCTCGTAGTTGGATCTCAGTTCCAGACGAGTAGTGCATCTACCCGATGCGACGGCTCGGACTGAACATCATGCCGGTTCTTTCTTGGTGCACTTCATTGTGTGCCTCGAGATGGCCGGTGCTTTTACTTTGAAAAAATTAGAGTGCTCAACGCAGGCGAGTCGCCTGAATAAACTTGCATGGAATAATAGAACAAGACCTCGTTTCTGTTCTGTTGGTTTTTGGAATACGAGGTAATGATTAAGAGGGACGGACGGGGGCATTCGTATTGCGGCGCTAGAGGTGAAATTCTTGGACCGTCGCAAGACGAACTACTGCGAAAGCATTTGCCAAGAATGTTTTCATTGATCAAGAACGAAAGTCAGAGGTTCGAAGGCGATCAGATACCGCCCTAGTTCTGACCATAAACGATGCCAACCAGCGATCCGCCTGAGTTACTCAAATGACTCGGCGGGCAGCTTCCGGGAAACCAAAGTATTTGGGTTCCGGGGGAAGTATGGTTGCAAAGCTGAAACTTAAAGGAATTGACGGAAGGGCACCACCAGGAGTGGAGCCTGCGGCTTAATTTGACTCAACACGGGAAAACTTACCCGGCCCGGACACTGGGAGGATTGACAGATTGAGAGCTCTTTCTTGATTCGGTGGATGGTGGTGCATGGCCGTTCTTAGTTGGTGGAGCGATTTGTCTGGTTAATTCCGATAACGAACGAGACTCTAGCCTATTAAATAGGTGCGGGGTTCCCAGCACCTTACAACCTTCTTAGAGGGACAAGCGGCTCCTAGCCGCACGAAACAGAGCAATAACAGGTCTGTGATGCCCTTAGATGTCCGGGGCCGCACGCGCGCTACACTGAAGGAAGCAGCGTGTCTTTATCCCTGTCTGAAAAGACTGGGTAACCCGTGGAACTTCTTTCGTGATTGGGATAGGGGCTTGCAATTGTTCCCCTTGAACGAGGAATTCCCAGTAAGCGCGAGTCATAAGCTCGCGTTGATTACGTCCCTGCCCTTTGTACACACCGCCCGTCGCTACTACCGATTGAATGATTTAGTGAGGTCTTCGGACCGATGTCCGGCGCGGCCTTTCGGTTGCGCCGGTCTGTTGGAAAGATGACCAAACTTGATCATTTAGAGGAAGTAAAAGTCGTAACAAGGTTTCCGTAGGTGAACCTGCGGAAGGATCATTAACGGATTGTGAAGGGTGAGCGCCTCAGCTGCGTCTGCGCCCGACACTTTCTGCCGCTGACCCCGTTTGGACGCGGGGTCGGCTTTTCCCCACGGGGCTGCCTGAATGTGGAGCGGCACCCCGTGACAAATTGTTGCGCCCAGCGGACGCCAACACCGCGACCTTGGACGGTCGGCCAGGTGGCGGACGCGGGTACAAACGGCGCAACGCACTCATAGGTCGGCTTTCGACCCGCCACTGCACCGTGGCTCGAAGCGCTCGAAATGCGCGACCCGACCGCTGCGGGACCGCCTAGTACTGTAAACAGGAGCGGCGGAGCGCGAACGGCGAGTCGTGGTTACGTCGGTAGAAGGCGAGGCTGCGCGTTCCCGAAACGCCAGCCGAGTGCCCTCCCGACCGTTCGAGCGTGCAAGAACGAGACCCGACAATCGCGCGGCGACTGCCAAGTACGAGAGGAACGGCACAAGCGTCGGCGGTCGGTCAAGGAACTGGCGATGTGACGGGTCCGCTGTGCACCAGTGCATACCGTCCCGCCGTCCGCGGCAAGCGCCTCCGCGTCCTCGGGTGACGGAGGCTGCCGGTCGGTTCTTGCAGGCGAGGGATCTCGCTGGCACCGGTTCGCGTTGACGCGCGGCCGGTCATGGCACGGCGATGCGACGGCCGAGGTGCGCAGTACTCGATGGAGGAACCGCACGCTCCGATGACCGTCCCGCCCTCCGCGGCGTATGCGTACCGACCGTAATGGTTGCAGCAGCGCCGGCCGGCTTTTGAATTCGCCACACGAAACACGGTGCGAGATCGCGGTTAGGGGAGCGTCGACGTTGCCAGGCGTTTTGCTTGCTGCCGAGGGAAAGGCGGCACGGCCACGTCGCGCTCGTCGCGATTAGCGGGTCTGCGCGCTTTGGGAAGGTGCCGCAACGACTTGCCGAAAGAGGAAGCACGGAAGAACGAGGGACTTGGACGTCCCGACAATTGAACGCACTTGCGGCCAGGCCCTTGCTGGCTTCGTTCTTCCGCCTCGAGTAGGCTCGTACGCGGCTCCGGCGCCGAAAGTGGTCCTTGGCACCGACTTCGGTGGACGTGGGAAGTGCCGCGCAAGTACGGCGCGCCTGGCTCCACCTGTTGGCTAAAGTAGGCAGCCGGATCGGCATTTTGGTGTGCGGTGGCAAACCGTGGATGCGAAAAAAGCTTGTGCGATTTCGTGGAACAAAAAGCGGGGGTCCCCCTTTTTATGCGGAGGAGACCGACCCGCCTGCCGTGGTGAACCGCGACGCCACGGTAAAAACGGGAGAGGCTTGTCGATGGGACCGTGCA
>NW_027464971.1:40000-52500 GCF_043290135.1 Rhipicephalus microplus
CGGCGCCTCTACGCTGCCAAGAACACCTAAAACCGGCAACCTCTACTACCAAGGTTGAGGAACATCTCTGGCGATACCAGAACAAGTTAAAAAGGAGTAACTTTCTTCCAGACGGCTAACAACGGCTTCGAAGGCACAAACCCTTCTCTTGGAACACAGCGTGGAGATTAGGAGAAGATGTTGAAACCCAAGGGGATGAGAACGGAAACCCAGAAACAAGGACTGGAGGGAAGAGGACCTCTACAAACGGCAAACCCAGCAGTGGGGCCTACGTCAAAGGTCCTAAAAAACACAGGAAGCAATGACGACTCTGCAATTACAGACCCCACGCAAGGGGCGAAGACAGACAAGATACAGAAGAAGAAGACCAAGAGGGTGGAACAAAAACAAGTGACCAACAAAGAAGAGAAGGCAAAGAAAGAAGAACCACAAGGAGCGATGCCCGCCAAAGCTTCTCTTGAAACAGATTGGTGGAGCCCAACCGAGAATGACCAGGTAGAGGGAGGCAGCCGAGGAACCGAAACCGAAGAAGCTGAAGGAGGAGAGGTCCACCCTCAAACACAAACGGCTGCTAACGAAGGAGCGCTAGACAACTGGGACGGGGACGAAGACAGAAATTCACAATCGTCACTCCCAACCAGCCGCGGAGAAAAGGGTACAGTTTTGTCTAGACTTTCCAAAGCAGACAAGAACACTATGAGGGCTCTCATTAAAATCTCTACATTGACGGGCGGCGACGAGGCGGTAGCCCAGCAGATTGAAGCGATAATCTCCGAACAAGCTAAATTGAAAAACCTGTTAATGGAACAGGCCCAACAGATTGCGTTCCAAAAAGGCAGGATCGAAGAATTGGAGAAAAGAAGACAAGAAGAACCACTCGAACAAAGGGAAGAGCCAACACAGAGCAACACTCCCGCAACCGAGAGCCGACCAACCTATGCTCTGGTGGTATCTTCCGGAACAATGGAGAAAAAAGAGGTCGCATCGCTTCTGAGGCAGCGGGTGGATCCCCTCGACCTGGGAATCCAAGAAGCAACAATTCGGCCAGGGAGAGAGGGAATTGTCGTGATGACGAAGTCAAAAGAAGACTCAGCTAAGATTCTCCAGTTCATTCAGAAGGACAGAGAACTGAGAAATGTTGAAGCCAAGCTCCCAAAGGAGAACAGGATCCATAAGAAAATAATTGGACTCGAGGATGAAATTGACGAGGTCAATCTCCCAGCCCGAATCGTCAGGCAAAACCGTTTGGTGTGCTCGCCAGAAGACATAACAATAAAGAAGACATGGCCGGGCAAGAGAGGCAAGACAGTGATTCTTGCCCTAAATCGAAGTGCAAACAAAGCAATCGGAAGCCGAACTGCACTGAACATCGGCTGGTCACGATGCCCGATCTTTGACGACATCTTTTGGCCAAGATGCACAAGATGCGCCATGCACGGCCACATTGCTCCCGATTGCGATGGCCCCCAGCGCTGCATTAACTGTGGCCAACGAGGTCACTACCAAAGAGAATGTGAAGCAGAATCGCACTGCAACATCTGCGAGACTGAGGGTCGCACCGAGACAGATCATTCTATGATGTCCAGGGAATGCCCGGTATACATAACAAAGGTACAGGCCGAGAAAGGCAAAATTCTAGCTAGACTAAACTAAGAGTACCCAACACACAGGCACAATGGCGAATAGCACTGAAATACAAATAATACAGGTAAATTTAGGCAGGGCATTTAAGGCAAATCAGTCACTAAACAATTTTCAACAAGAAGAAGAATTCGACATATCTGTACTCCAAGAACCATATTCGCTCAACAACAAAATCATAGGGTTTCCGCTAAAGCATAAAGTTATAGCCAACAACAAAGACCCGAAGACAGCCATCATAATACACAAAGAAAATATAACCGCTTTCCCAATTATTATAGAACAAAAACTAATAGCAGTCAAGATAAATAAAGGTGAAAGAGAATTGGTAATTATCAACTGCTACTGTCCTCCGAATGAAAACGTCGAGCTGGCAATGTCAGCAATAGGAAACATTTTACAGAAATTTATAGACATTAACACGATAATAATGGGTGACTTCAACTCAAAACATCAAATTTGGGGAAGCACGGAGACGGATGAGAAAGGTGAAAAAGTATTAGAATTCACAGTATTACACAACCTGACATTATTAAATGCCAAAGAATCACCTCCGACATTTAAAACAAGTAGGGCGAGGGGTTGGATTGACCTCACCATATGTGACGCAAACCTAAACCAGGATATTAAAAGCTGGGAAGTACTTAAAACCTATAATCACAGCGATCACAGATACATTAAAGTTGTTATTAAAAATGAAGAACTTCCAGAGGAATATGGCCTAACGTTAAAAGGGCAAACAAAAGTCATGGAAAAGTTGCAAATTGATCCCTGGTTTGAGGAAGTCCAGGGGAAAATAAACACGAAGGAAAGTATTGAAGAAATAGTGAATACGCTACACGAGAAAATCGAGAAACTTAAGAAGGAATTCAGTAAAAAGAAAAAACCTTCTAAACAAAAACCGAATACTTGGTGGTCAAGAGACCTAGAAATTGAAAGGAAGAGAGTCAGAGCACTACGAAGGAGGTATCAAAAGGCGAAAGGGGATATCAGAGAACAATACAAAAAGGAATACTATAAAGAACATGACACGTATAACAACATGATAGAACAGGCTAAAAACAACAGTTGGAAAACTCTATGTACTAAGGCTACGAAAAATCCATTCATCCTACCGTATAAAATTGCACGAAATAAGATGAAAACCAAGGTTATGTTTAGAAGCATCACAAAAGAAAATGGAGAAGTCACAAAGACTCTTCAGGAAACAATAGAACACATTCTAGGAAATTTATACCCTAACTGCATGGAAAATGACGAGCCAGGACACAGTCAAATACAATCAAGCAACGACACAATAAACAATAACAAACAGGGAGGAAATTGGACATCGGGAGCAGAAATGAGAGAAAGAAATTTACCCAGTGATGACCTCCCATTTACAGAGATTGAAGTAACGCAGATAGTAAAAAATCTGAGGAAAGATGTAACCCCCGGACCAGACAACCTAAAAACTAACCTCATACAAGTGATGTATGAAAGGCATAAGACTTTCTTTGTCAATCTTTTTAATGCATGCTTAAAGCACGGACATTTTCCTCAAAGATGGAAAGAATCTAAAATTATATTGATTCCAAAAGGGAACGGAGAGGACAAATCCGAGGAAAACAAATATCGCCCAATAGCTATTAACTCGATTTTGGGAAAAATATTAGAAAAGCTCATAAAAGATAGAATCTATTATTTCTTGTTTAAAAATCACCATTTTAACAAAAAACAATTTGGATTTACCCATGGGACATCAACAACCACGGCATTGGAAGAAATAATCAAACGAATAAACCAAGCGAAAATTGATAAGCTAAACAGCATGCTAATAGCACTAGATATTAAAAACGCATTCAATTCTATAAAACCCGAAGTAGTTATTCAGAAATTAGAAGAATATAAGTGTCCCAACAACCTAATAAAACTGGCGGACAATATTCTACGGAACAGGAAAATAATCTATGAAACAGATGGAGTAAAAATTAAGAAAACACTAACTTCAGGTTCCCCACAGGGGTCACCTTTAAGCCCACTCTGTTGGAATATAACAATAGGCGACCTATTAGAAACTCAGCTTCAAGAAGGAGTACACATCCAAGCCTTTGCGGACGACGTGGTGTTACACATAAAGTTCCGCTCAAGAAAAGAGGTGGAGGAAAAAGCTACGAAGGCACTAACACTAATAAATCAGTGGGCACATCAAAAAGGAATAACCCTGAATAAGGAAAAATCGGAATATATGATAATCGGAAAGCAGTACATTAGCCATCAACCCCAAATAAAAATCGGACAGGATAAAATCAAAATGGTTAACGAAATGAAAATTCTAGGGGTGGTCTTGGACACAAAACTAACATTCCTCCCACATCTAAAATACTTAAAAAGAAAAGTAGACGAAGTCACGTATAATTTAAGTCGTACAATAAAAGACGACAAACATACAAATAGAAACACACTACAGTTAATATATAAAAGGGGTATAGAACGAATGGTTACATACGCCTCCCCAGCATGGTATAGCCGAAAAACCATTTTTATTAAAAAACTGAAATCAATCCAAAGATTACCTTTATTATTAATAACTAAATCATTCAAAACAACATCAAATCTTTCACTCAACATATTAGCAAACATTCCACCTCTCCATTTGACAATCGAAAAAGAAAACGAATTACACTGCATACTTAAGAAAGGAAAGAACTTCACATGGCAACAGAAAGTATACACCGAAAACGAAATAATGAAGAAACACGACCAATGGCAAGATCATCCAGCAAATAAAGTTAGCATACCCTTTGGAACAACAGAGGAAGAAGCAGACTTCAAAATATACACAGACGGATCAAAGAAAGAAAAAGAAACAGGAGCGGCATTTATAATACTAAACAAAGATAACCAAATCCAAACAGTGAAAAAATATAAACTTCCAGAACACAGCAGTAATTACGAGGCTGAGATCATTGCAATCCAGAAAGCAATAGAACATATCTGGCCTCTACAAGCTTTCGTTAAATACCAGCTTTTTACAGACAGCCAATCTGCACTTCTGGCAATAAAAAATCCAGATAACCTAAATCCAATTATTTGTAACATCAGGAAAACCTTAAGCCAAACACAAAGTAAAGATATTAAACTGACCTACGTAAAAGCACACAGTGGGAATATAGGGAACACATTAGCCGACGAATGCGCAAAAGAAGCGAGCAAAGACGGAGAGGAAATATTTGTTCCCATAACGAAAACAGTTATAGCAAAAGAATTAAAGAAAAAGTTAAACGACGAGTGGAATGAATTATGGAAGAAAGAAGGCAAGCATAGCTACACATTTACATGGATAAGAAATACAAATTTCATTCCGCCACATTTTCCAACTAATTACTACACATCACAGGCAATAACAGGACATGGAAGATTTCCATTCTACTTTACACGATTCGGAATACTGCAACAAGCGACATGTTATTGTTCAAACATAATAGAAAGTTTTGACCACTACTTACAGCAATGTCCCATTGTAACAAACGAAAGAAAGGAACTAAAAAGAATTTTAGGACAAAACCTGCAAAATAGAAAGCCAGAAATAATCAAACAAAAAGAAACAATGAAAATACTTGAAACAATGGTGGAAAAGATTAACGAGGCCATCCTACAGTGCTGAAAATTGAAGACAGACGAAAGAACTTGTAAAACTACAAAAGACAACAACTAGTGCTTGTCATGGGAAATGGCTCAAAAGACCGATATTGGAGAGGATACCTCGGCTTTCATTTCCCATGGGCACTGAAAACTACACATATACAGACACAACACAGAAGCGAGAACTAACAGCTTGAACACAGTATTGGAAAATCAAGAGGTTCAAAACAATCACAAAACTCCAAGATAACATTCCCTTTAAATAAATCAACCATTTATTAAGACAATACAATCTAAAGAAACGGCAACTAAGACACGGTTTATCTCATGCCACCAAAGAAATAAGGAAAAAAAAAAAAAAAAAAAAGAAGAAAAGAAAAAAAAAAAAAAAGAAAAAAAAAAAAGAAAAAAAAAAAAGAAGAAAAAAGAAAAAAAAAGAAGAAGACTTCAAGAATCAACGCACCAGCGGACTCGGAGGCCTCGAGGCCTAGAAGATCACTGGACAAGGACGAAGAAACAACCTCCTCAAGACAAGGAGAAGTGTGAAGA
The DNA here is from genome assembly GCF_043290135.1 of Rhipicephalus microplus. Lineage (NCBI taxonomy): Eukaryota > Metazoa > Arthropoda > Arachnida > Ixodida > Ixodidae > Rhipicephalus > Rhipicephalus microplus. Next base: position 45,815 of record NW_027464971.1, read on the forward strand.
CAACAGACATCATTACAGTTAAATTAAATTTAAATTAAATCCTTGACTCTAAGCCAACTAAATTATCATAGCTTATCAATTTTTCTTGAAAATAATAAATAAATGCCCGTTGACTAGCTGGCCCGTTCCTCTGACTCGTGGTTTCCTGGTGGTAGTCTTCTCATCTCTCTCACTCACCTTCACTCACTTTCTCACTTCCTAACTCTATATCTATCAAAATATCAAACATTCCTTCCCTCCCTTCCCTTCCCTTCTCTTCTCTCTACCCTACCACACTTTCATTCTTTCCTCCTTTCCCACCCATCTAACTCTTCCACTCTTCCCCTTATCCTCATCCTATCTCTACCCCATCCCCTTCCATACCTGCGATACATTAGTGGTGCAGGTGGGCCCCCCCCAAGGCCCTTCTCACATTCTGTCCCTATCTACTACCACCAGGGGGCCCGAGTGGATCCGGCCAGCCATTCTCACAGGAGCGAGTTTTTCAAGGTTTTCGACAACAAAAAGAGTGAGTACGCTAAAACCTTTGCACACTCCTCTACTATAAAGTGACCGAGACCACCCGGGTGCCGAAAACCGCACGAGAATCGGCCAAGGAACGCCAAAAATCCGAGTTTTCATCGATGTAAACAGCCTCTTGGCGGCCATTACACAAGGAACACCCAAAACTCGACGATAACAGCAAATCCGCGGCTGATTTCGGCTGAATTCCGGTGCCGGGAGAGTCCTGGGGAGTATCCGAAGATAGGACAGCCAGTTTTGCGCGGGGATCTAGGGCGAAACGTCTGAAAATCGCCGGTTTTCCGACCGAAGTGAGTCCAGTTTCCCGCCAAAACATGGGCGCGGCCATATTGGATTGAGGTCACATTTTCGCCAAAAGTGGAATAACTTTGGAACGAAAGGTCGCAGGAAGACAAAACTGGTATCATTTTGATCAGAAAAAAGTGCTAATAGTGATAGGAAAAAACGCGGTGTTCCTACGTTAACTCTAACACCAAAATCCGGAACCCCCCTATTACCAGGGTTGAAAACCTGCACATTGTGGCCAGGTTGAGCAACTGGATTAAACCAAATTTGGCGGAACTAGGAAATTCTTGCTGAAAACGCTCGGAACCAAGTCCTGGTGCCACAGAACAGCAGAATTATTCTTCTCAGTTCAAGAGGGCCACAAAAGAACAAGGAATTTCAACTTTCCTGACCATTTTCTACAGTTAGACAAAAACAGCAAATCCGAGGCTGGTTTCGGTTCTTTTCTGGAGCCGGCAGTTCTGGAAGTGCTTGAAGACTGGATACACGCTTTTGCTAGTAGTTCTGGGGCGAAACGACATGAAATTGACATTTTCCGACTGTTCTGAGTTCGGATTCCCGTCAAAATGAGAGGCGGCCATCTTTGATTGAACACTTCACGCCAAAGGTAGATAACTCCGGAACGAATCCCCGTAGAGAGACAAAACTGGTATCTATCTGTTTAGCGGAAAACGCCAACAGAGACAGGAAAAGTGCGGCGCCTCTACGCTGCCAAGAACACCTAAAACCGGCAACCTCTACTACCAAGGTTGAGGAACATCTCTGGCGATACCAGAACAAGTTAAAAAGGAGTAACTTTCTTCCAGACGGCTAACAACGGCTTCGAAGGCACAAACCCTTCTCTTGGAACACAGCGTGGAGATTAGGAGAAGATGTTGAAACCCAAGGGGATGAGAACGGAAACCCAGAAACAAGGACTGGAGGGAAGAGGACCTCTACAAACGGCAAACCCAGCAGTGGGGCCTACGTCAAAGGTCCTAAAAAACACAGGAAGCAATGACGACTCTGCAATTACAGACCCCACGCAAGGGGCGAAGACAGACAAGATACAGAAGAAGAAGACCAAGAGGGTGGAACAAAAACAAGTGACCAACAAAGAAGAGAAGGCAAAGAAAGAAGAACCACAAGGAGCGATGCCCGCCAAAGCTTCTCTTGAAACAGATTGGTGGAGCCCAACCGAGAATGACCAGGTAGAGGGAGGCAGCCGAGGAACCGAAACCGAAGAAGCTGAAGGAGGAGAGGTCCACCCTCAAACACAAACGGCTGCTAACGAAGGAGCGCTAGACAACTGGGACGGGGACGAAGACAGAAATTCACAATCGTCACTCCCAACCAGCCGCGGAGAAAAGGGTACAGTTTTGTCTAGACTTTCCAAAGCAGACAAGAACACTATGAGGGCTCTCATTAAAATCTCTACATTGACGGGCGGCGACGAGGCGGTAGCCCAGCAGATTGAAGCGATAATCTCCGAACAAGCTAAATTGAAAAACCTGTTAATGGAACAGGCCCAACAGATTGCGTTCCAAAAAGGCAGGATCGAAGAATTGGAGAAAAGAAGACAAGAAGAACCACTCGAACAAAGGGAAGAGCCAACACAGAGCAACACTCCCGCAACCGAGAGCCGACCAACCTATGCTCTGGTGGTATCTTCCGGAACAATGGAGAAAAAAGAGGTCGCATCGCTTCTGAGGCAGCGGGTGGATCCCCTCGACCTGGGAATCCAAGAAGCAACAATTCGGCCAGGGAGAGAGGGAATTGTCGTGATGACGAAGTCAAAAGAAGACTCAGCTAAGATTCTCCAGTTCATTCAGAAGGACAGAGAACTGAGAAATGTTGAAGCCAAGCTCCCAAAGGAGAACAGGATCCATAAGAAAATAATTGGACTCGAGGATGAAATTGACGAGGTCAATCTCCCAGCCCGAATCGTCAGGCAAAACCGTTTGGTGTGCTCGCCAGAAGACATAACAATAAAGAAGACATGGCCGGGCAAGAGAGGCAAGACAGTGATTCTTGCCCTAAATCGAAGTGCAAACAAAGCAATCGGAAGCCGAACTGCACTGAACATCGGCTGGTCACGATGCCCGATCTTTGACGACATCTTTTGGCCAAGATGCACAAGATGCGCCATGCACGGCCACATTGCTCCCGATTGCGATGGCCCCCAGCGCTGCATTAACTGTGGCCAACGAGGTCACTACCAAAGAGAATGTGAAGCAGAATCGCACTGCAACATCTGCGAGACTGAGGGTCGCACCGAGACAGATCATTCTATGATGTCCAGGGAATGCCCGGTATACATAACAAAGGTACAGGCCGAGAAAGGCAAAATTCTAGCTAGACTAAACTAAGAGTACCCAACACACAGGCACAATGGCGAATAGCACTGAAATACAAATAATACAGGTAAATTTAGGCAGGGCATTTAAGGCAAATCAGTCACTAAACAATTTTCAACAAGAAGAAGAATTCGACATATCTGTACTCCAAGAACCATATTCGCTCAACAACAAAATCATAGGGTTTCCGCTAAAGCATAAAGTTATAGCCAACAACAAAGACCCGAAGACAGCCATCATAATACACAAAGAAAATATAACCGCTTTCCCAATTATTATAGAACAAAAACTAATAGCAGTCAAGATAAATAAAGGTGAAAGAGAATTGGTAATTATCAACTGCTACTGTCCTCCGAATGAAAACGTCGAGCTGGCAATGTCAGCAATAGGAAACATTTTACAGAAATTTATAGACATTAACACGATAATAATGGGTGACTTCAACTCAAAACATCAAATTTGGGGAAGCACGGAGACGGATGAGAAAGGTGAAAAAGTATTAGAATTCACAGTATTACACAACCTGACATTATTAAATGCCAAAGAATCACCTCCGACATTTAAAACAAGTAGGGCGAGGGGTTGGATTGACCTCACCATATGTGACGCAAACCTAAACCAGGATATTAAAAGCTGGGAAGTACTTAAAACCTATAATCACAGCGATCACAGATACATTAAAGTTGTTATTAAAAATGAAGAACTTCCAGAGGAATATGGCCTAACGTTAAAAGGGCAAACAAAAGTCATGGAAAAGTTGCAAATTGATCCCTGGTTTGAGGAAGTCCAGGGGAAAATAAACACGAAGGAAAGTATTGAAGAAATAGTGAATACGCTACACGAGAAAATCGAGAAACTTAAGAAGGAATTCAGTAAAAAGAAAAAACCTTCTAAACAAAAACCGAATACTTGGTGGTCAAGAGACCTAGAAATTGAAAGGAAGAGAGTCAGAGCACTACGAAGGAGGTATCAAAAGGCGAAAGGGGATATCAGAGAACAATACAAAAAGGAATACTATAAAGAACATGACACGTATAACAACATGATAGAACAGGCTAAAAACAACAGTTGGAAAACTCTATGTACTAAGGCTACGAAAAATCCATTCATCCTACCGTATAAAATTGCACGAAATAAGATGAAAACCAAGGTTATGTTTAGAAGCATCACAAAAGAAAATGGAGAAGTCACAAAGACTCTTCAGGAAACAATAGAACACATTCTAGGAAATTTATACCCTAACTGCATGGAAAATGACGAGCCAGGACACAGTCAAATACAATCAAGCAACGACACAATAAACAATAACAAACAGGGAGGAAATTGGACATCGGGAGCAGAAATGAGAGAAAGAAATTTACCCAGTGATGACCTCCCATTTACAGAGATTGAAGTAACGCAGATAGTAAAAAATCTGAGGAAAGATGTAACCCCCGGACCAGACAACCTAAAAACTAACCTCATACAAGTGATGTATGAAAGGCATAAGACTTTCTTTGTCAATCTTTTTAATGCATGCTTAAAGCACGGACATTTTCCTCAAAGATGGAAAGAATCTAAAATTATATTGATTCCAAAAGGGAACGGAGAGGACAAATCCGAGGAAAACAAATATCGCCCAATAGCTATTAACTCGATTTTGGGAAAAATATTAGAAAAGCTCATAAAAGATAGAATCTATTATTTCTTGTTTAAAAATCACCATTTTAACAAAAAACAATTTGGATTTACCCATGGGACATCAACAACCACGGCATTGGAAGAAATAATCAAACGAATAAACCAAGCGAAAATTGATAAGCTAAACAGCATGCTAATAGCACTAGATATTAAAAACGCATTCAATTCTATAAAACCCGAAGTAGTTATTCAGAAATTAGAAGAATATAAGTGTCCCAACAACCTAATAAAACTGGCGGACAATATTCTACGGAACAGGAAAATAATCTATGAAACAGATGGAGTAAAAATTAAGAAAACACTAACTTCAGGTTCCCCACAGGGGTCACCTTTAAGCCCACTCTGTTGGAATATAACAATAGGCGACCTATTAGAAACTCAGCTTCAAGAAGGAGTACACATCCAAGCCTTTGCGGACGACGTGGTGTTACACATAAAGTTCCGCTCAAGAAAAGAGGTGGAGGAAAAAGCTACGAAGGCACTAACACTAATAAATCAGTGGGCACATCAAAAAGGAATAACCCTGAATAAAGAAAAATCGGAATATATGATAATCGGAAAGCAGTACATTAGCCATCAACCCCAAATAAAAATCGGACAGGATAAAATCAAAATGGTTAACGAAATGAAAATTCTAGGGGTGGTCTTGGACACAAAACTAACATTCCTCCCACATCTAAAATACTTAAAAAGAAAAGTAGACGAAGTCACGTATAATTTAAGTCGTACAATAAAAGACGACAAACATACAAATAGAAACACACTACAGTTAATATATAAAAGGGGTATAGAACGAATGGTTACATACGCCTCCCCAGCATGGTATAGCCGAAAAACCATTTTTATTAAAAAACTGAAATCAATCCAAAGATTACCTTTATTATTAATAACTAAATCATTCAAAACAACATCAAATCTTTCACTCAACATATTAGCAAACATTCCACCTCTCCATTTGACAATCGAAAAAGAAAACGAATTACACTGCATACTTAAGAAAGGAAAGAACTTCACATGGCAACAGAAAGTATACACCGAAAACGAAATAATGAAGAAACACGACCAATGGCAAGATCATCCAGCAAATAAAGTTAGCATACCCTTTGGAACAACAGAGGAAGAAGCAGACTTCAAAATATACACAGACGGATCAAAGAAAGAAAAAGAAACAGGAGCGGCATTTATAATACTAAACAAAGATAACCAAATCCAAACAGTGAAAAAATATAAACTTCCAGAACACAGCAGTAATTACGAGGCTGAGATCATTGCAATCCAGAAAGCAATAGAACATATCTGGCCTCTACAAGCTTTCGTTAAATACCAGCTTTTTACAGACAGCCAATCTGCACTTCTGGCAATAAAAAATCCAGATAACCTAAATCCAATTATTTGTAACATCAGGAAAACCTTAAGCCAAACACAAAGTAAAGATATTAAACTGACCTACGTAAAAGCACACAGTGGGAATATAGGGAACACATTAGCCGACGAATGCGCAAAAGAAGCGAGCAAAGACGGAGAGGAAATATTTGTTCCCATAACGAAAACAGTTATAGCAAAAGAATTAAAGAAAAAGTTAAACGACGAGTGGAATGAATTATGGAAGAAAGAAGGCAAGCATAGCTACACATTTACATGGATAAGAAATACAAATTTCATTCCGCCACATTTTCCAACTAATTACTACACATCACAGGCAATAACAGGACATGGAAGATTTCCATTCTACTTTACACGATTCGGAATACTGCAACAAGCGACATGTTATTGTTCAAACATAATAGAAAGTTTTGACCACTACTTACAGCAATGTCCCATTGTAACAAACGAAAGAAAGGAACTAAAAAGAATTTTAGGACA
>NW_027464971.1:57500-70000 GCF_043290135.1 Rhipicephalus microplus
CCACAGTTTTCCCGGTGGTGCCGCACCCGGGCTCGCCCCGGCTGACGCAGTTTTCGCGCCGCCCCGGCTGACGCGGTTTCGTGCCGCCCCGGCAGACGCGGTTTTCGCGCCGCCCCGGCTGACGCGGTTTCGTGCCGCCCCGGCAGACGCAGTTCGGACTTAGCACTTTTCGGCTGTGCCTGGCTGGCGGCCCACTCACTCGATCGCCATGTCTGTTTGCCACAGTTTTCCCGGTGGTGCCGCACCCGGGCTCGCCCCGGCAGACGCGTTTTTTTTTTTCTTTCGCCCCGGCTGACGCAGTTTTCGCGCCGCCCCGGCTGACGCGGTTTCGTGCCGCCCCGGCAGACGCGGTTTTTTGCGCCGCCCCGGCTGACGCGGTTTTTGCCGCCCCGGCTGACGCAGTTCGGACTTAGCACTTTTCGGCTGTGCCTGGCTGGCGGCCCACTCACTCGATCGCCATGTCTGTTTGCCACAGTTTTCCCGGTGGTGCCGCACCCGGGCTCGCCCCGGCTGACGCAGTTTTCGCGCCGCCCCGGCTGACGCGGTTTCGTGCCGCCCCGGCAGACGCGGTTTTCGCGCCGCCCCGGCTGACGCGGTTTCGTGCCGCCCCGGCAGACGCAGTTCGGACTTAGCACTTTTCGGCTGTGCCTGGCTGGCGGCCCACTCACTCGATCGCCATGTCTGTTTGCCACAGTTTTCCCGGTGGTGCCGCACCCGGGCTCGCCCCGGCTGACGCAGTTTTCGCGCCGCCCCGGCTGACGCGGTTTCGTGCCGCCCCGGCAGACGCGGTTTTCGCGCCGCCCCGGCTGACGCGGTTTCGTGCCGCCCCGGCAGACGCAGTTCGGACTTAGCACTTTTCGGCTGTGCCTGGCTGGCGGCCCACTCACTCGATCGCCATGTCTGTTTGCCACAGTTTTCCCGGTGGTGCCGCACCCGGGCTCGCCCCGGCAGACGCGTTTTTTTTTTTCTTTCGCCCCGGCTGACGCAGTTTTCGCGCCGCCCCGGCTGACGCGGTTTCGTGCCGCCCCGGCAGACGCGGTTTTTTTGCACCGCCCCGGCTGACGCGGTTTTTGCCGCCCCGGCTGACGCAGTTCGGACTTGGCACTTTTTGGCTGAGCCTGGCTGGTGGCCCACTCACTCGATCGCCATGTCTGTTAGCCACAGTTTTCCCGGTGGTGCCGCACCCGGGCTCGCCCCGGCTGACGCAGTTTTCGCGCCGCCCCGGCAGACGCGGTTTTCGCGCCGCCCCGGCTGACGCGGTTTTTGCCGCCCCGGCTGACGCAGTTCGGACTTGGCACTTTTTGGGCTGAGCCTGGCTGGCGGCCCACTCACTCGATCGCCATGTCTGTTTGCCACAGTCTTCCCGGTGGTGCCGCACCCGGGCTCGCCCCGGCAGACGCGTTTTTTTTTTCTTTCGCCCCGGCAGACGTGGTTCCCCCCCCCCCCTTTTCGCTCGCCCCGGCTGACGAGGTTTTCGCGCCGCCCCGGCTGACGCAGTTTTCGCGCCGCCCCGGCTGACGCGGTTTCGTGCCGCCCCGGCTGACGCGGTTTTCGCGCCGCCCCGGCTGACGCGGTTTTTGCGTCGCCCCGGCTGACACGGTTCGGACTTTGCACTTTTCGGCTGTGCCTGGCTGGCGGCCCACTCACTCGATCGCCATGTCTGTTTGCCACAGTTTTCCCGGTGGTGCCGCACCCGGGCTCGCCCCGGCTGACGCAGTTTTCGCGCCGCCCCGGCTGACGCGGTTTCGTGCCGCCCCGGCAGACGCGGTTTTCGCGCCGCCCCGGCTGACGCGGTTTCGTGCCGCCCCGGCAGACGCAGTTCGGACTTAGCACTTTTCGGCTGTGCCTGGCTGGCGGCCCACTCACTCGATCGCCATGTCTGTTTGCCACAGTTTTCCCGGTGGTGCCGCACCCGGGCTCGCCCCGGCTGACGCAGTTTTCGCGCCGCCCCGGCTGACGCGGTTTCGTGCCGCCCCGGCAGACGCGGTTTTCGCGCCGCCCCGGCTGACGCGGTTTCGTGCCGCCCCGGCAGACGCAGTTCGGACTTAGCACTTTTCGGCTGTGCCTGGCTGGCGGCCCACTCACTCGATCGCCATGTCTGTTTGCCACAGTTTTCCCGGTGGTGCCGCACCCGGGCTCGCCCCGGCAGACGCGTTTTTTTTTTTTTCTTTCGCCCCGGCTGACGCAGTTTTCGCGCCGCCCCGGCTGACGCGGTTTCGTGCCGCCCCGGCAGACGCGGTTTTTTGCGCCGCCCCGGCTGACGCGGTTTTTGCCGCCCCGGCTGACGCAGTTCGGACTTAGCACTTTTCGGCTGTGCCTGGCTGGCGGCCCACTCACTCGATCGCCATGTCTGTTTGCCACAGTTTTCCCGGTGGTGCCGCACCCGGGCTCGCCCCGGCTGACGCAGTTTTCGCGCCGCCCCGGCTGACGCGGTTTCGTGCCGCCCCGGCAGACGCGGTTTTCGCGCCGCCCCGGCTGACGCGGTTTCGTGCCGCCCCGGCAGACGCAGTTCGGACTTAGCACTTTTCGGCTGTGCCTGGCTGGCGGCCCACTCACTCGATCGCCATGTCTGTTTGCCACAGTTTTCCCGGTGGTGCCGCACCCGGGCTCGCCCCGGCTGACGCAGTTTTCGCGCCGCCCCGGCTGACGCGGTTTCGTGCCGCCCCGGCAGACGCGGTTTTCGCGCCGCCCCGGCTGACGCGGTTTCGTGCCGCCCCGGCAGACGCAGTTCGGACTTAGCACTTTTCGGCTGTGCCTGGCTGGCGGCCCACTCACTCGATCGCCATGTCTGTTTGCCACAGTTTTCCCGGTGGTGCCGCACCCGGGCTCGCCCCGGCAGACGCAGTTTTCGCGCCGCCCCGGCAGACGCGGTTTTCGCGCCGCCCCGGCTGACGCGGTTTTTGCCGCCCCGGCTGACGCAGTTCGGACTTGGCACTTTTTGGGCTGAGCCTGGCTGGCGGCCCACTCACTCGATCGCCATGTCTGTTTGCCACAGTCTTCCCGGTGGTGCCGCACCCGGGCTCGCCCCGGCAGACGCGTTTTTTTTTCTTTCGCCCCGGCAGACGTGGTTCCCCCCCCCCCTTTTCGCTCGCCCCGGCTGACGAGGTTTTCGCGCCGCCCCGGCTGACGCAGTTTTCGCGCCGCCCCGGCTGACGCGGTTTCGTGCCGCCCCGGCTGACGCGGTTTTCGCGCCGCCCCGGCTGACGCGGTTTTTGCGTCGCCCCGGCTGACACGGTTCGGACTTTGCACTTTTCGGCTGTGCCTGGCTGGCGGCCCACTCACTCGATCGCCATGTCTGTTTGCCACAGTTTTCCCGGTGGTGCCGCACCCGGGCTTGCCCCGGCAGACGCGTTTTTTTTTTTTCTTTTCGCCCCGGCTGACGCAGTTTTCGCCCCGCCCCGGCTGACGCGGTTTCGTGCCGCCCCGGCAGACGCGGTTTTTTGCGCCGCCCCGGCTGACGCGGTTTTTGCCGCCCCGGCTGACGCAGTTCGGACTTTGCACTTTTTGGCTGAGCCTGGCTGGCGGCCCACTCACTCGATCGCCATGTCTGTTTGCCACAGTTTTCCCGGTGGTGCCGCACCCGGGCTCGCCCCGGCAGACGCGTTTTTTTTTTTCCTTCGCCCCGGCAGACGTGGTTCCCCCCCCCCCCTCCGTCTTTCTTTTTGTTTTTTTTTTCGCCGCGGCTGAAGTGGATTTTTCGGTGCCTCGACGCCCCGGTAGTCGCGGTTTTTCCGTTTCCGCACGGCCCCGGCTGACGCTGCTCGGTCACAGTCGCCTTTTGTGAGGATTGCAGACTTCTTGAGCGCGGGTGTTTTTTTTTTGTTGTTGTTGTTGTTTTATTACGCATTCGCTCCAGCAGACGCTGTTTAGACTTTTTGTTTCCTCTTTTATCCTGCGACGAGGTGACGAGGTTTATTCGGTGCCCCGCCGCCCCGGCTGAAGTGATTTTTCCTGTCCCGTGCCGCCCCGGCTGACGCGGTTGGGACTTCGCGTTTGTTCGGCCGCCACGGGTTTTGGCGCACTCGCTCGGTTGCTTGTTGTTGCCACTTGTTGCGAACCCAGGTTTCTTGAGCGAGCGCGGGCGTTTTTTCTTCCTTTCTTTCTTTGTTCTATGTGTTAGCGAATCGGCCTTTAATATCACACGAGGACTCACAACCAACAATTTTCAGTTTGAAGTGTAAAAAATCTGCAGGTGTTGACGTAACTGACTTGCCCCGTACCCTTGAGTACATCCATGAAGTTCTCGTAGTACTACTAAATCGCATTATTCCAAGTGGAGAAATTCCCATAAACTTGCAAACCTCTACACGAAAATCGGTGCGCGTGATAAAGTTGAAAATTATCGTCCGATATCAAATGTGCCTTCTATAACACAAATTCTAGGAAAAAAAAAAAAAACACTTGTTCGCCGTTCTCTGCGCCGTGACTGGCAGCACTCCGGCGAAGCGAAACGGGGTCGATTCGAGCACGATATCGGCGTCTTTCGACGTGCTCGCCGGCGACCGTCGCACGAGTACGTCGCACGAGCGCGTCTGCCGGGGCGCCGTTTGCGAAGCCGACGCAAAAGTGGGAACCGCCGCTCTCGGATGATCGCCGCTTTCGGCAGAGTGAGTGTTGGCACTCCGGGGAAGCGAAACAGCGTGAATGCGCCCACGAAATCGGCGTATTTTGAAGTGCCCGCCGGCGACCGTCGCACGAGTACGGTAAACCGCGTCAGCCGGGGCGTAGTTCGGGACGCCGACGAAAAAGTGGGAAGCGCAACTCGGATCTTCGCCGTTTTTGCAGGAGTGAGTGGCGGCCCTCCTGCGAGACCAAGAAGCATCGATTCGTGCACGAATTCGGCGCCTTTCGACGTGATCGCCGGCGACCGTCGCTCGAGTAGGGCAAACCGCGTCTGCCGGGGCGGGCTTCGGGACGCCGATGCGAAAGTGGGAAACGCTGCTCGGATGTTCGCCGTTTTTGGCCGAGTGAGTGCTGGCACTCGGGCGAAGCCAAACGGGGCCGATTACGGCACGATATCGGCGTCTTTCGACGTGCCCGGCGGCGACCGTCGCACGAGTACGGTAAACCGCGTCAGCCCGGGCGGAGTTCGGGACGCCGATGCGAAAGTGGAGAACGCCGCTCGGATCTTCGCCGTTTTTGGAGGAGTGAGTGGCGGCACTCCGGAGAAGCCAAGGAGCGCCAATTAGCGCACGATATCGGCGTCTTTCGACGCGCTCGCCGGCGACCGTCGAACGAGTAGGGCAAACCGCGTCTGCCGGGGCGGGGTTTACGACGCCGACGCAAAAGTGGGAACCGCCGCTCGGATGTTGGCCGTTTTTGGCAGAGTGAGTGCTGGCACACCGGCGACGCGAAAGAGCGCGAAAGCGCCCACGAAAGTGGCGTATTTGGACGTGCTTGACGGCGACCGCTGCAGGAGTACGAAAAACCACGTCAGCCGGGGCGAGCGACCCACGGCGGTCTGGGTGCTTATCGCTGCTATTATAGGGGCACCCCGGCAGACGCAGAAAAAAAAAATTTTTTTTCGACCTTCTTTTTTGCTGGTCGAGCTCGGGTAACCCAGGTCGCAATGGGAGCCGCGCACGAAAGCGGCGTCGCGAGACGCGTTCGCGGTCGCTAGTCGCACGAGCTCGGCAACCGCGTCAGCCGGCGCGGAGTTCGGGATGCCGACGGCTAAGTGGGTACCGCTGCTCGGATGTTCGCCGTTTTTGGCCGAGTGAGTGCTGGCACTCCGGCGAAGCGAAACGGGGCCGATTCGGGCACGATATCGGCGTATTTCGACGTGCTCGCCGGCGACCGTCGCACGAGTACGGCAAAGCGCGTCTGCCGGGGCGAGGTTTGCGATGCCGACGAAAAAGTGGGAAGCGCCGCTCGGATCTTCGCCGTTTTTGCAGGAGTGAGTGGCGGCCCTCCTGCGAGACCAAGAAGCATCGACTCGCGCACGATATCGGTGTCTTTCGACGTGCCCGCCGGCCACCGCCGCACGAGTACGGCAAACCGCGTATGCCGGGGCGGGGTTGGCGACGCCGACGCAAAAGTGGGAACCGCCACTAGGATGTTCGCCGTTTTTGGCAGAGTGAGTGCTGGCACACCGGCGACGCGAAAGAGCGCGAAAGCGCCCACGAAAGTGGCGTATTTGGACGTGCTTGACGGCGACCGCTGCAGGAGTACGAAAAACCACGTCAGCCGGGGCGAGCGACCCACGGCGGTCTGGGTGCTTATCGCTGCTATTATAGGGGCACCCCGGCAGACGCAGAAAAAAAAAATTTTTTTTCGACCTTCTTTTTTGCTGGTCGAGCTCGGGTAACCCAGGTCGCAATGGGAGCCGCGCACGAAAGCGGCGTCGCGAGACGCGTTCGCGGTCGCTAGTCACACGAGCTCGGCAACCGCGTCAGCCGGCGCGGAGTTCGGGATGCCGACGGCTAAGTGGGTACCGCTGCTCGGATGTTCGCCGTTTTTGGCCGAGTGAGTGCTGGCACTCCGGCGAAGCGAAACGGGGCCGATTCGGGCACGATATCGGCGTATTTCGACGTGCTCGCCGGCGACCGTCGCACGAGTACGGCAAAGCGCGTCTGCCGGGGCGAGGTTTGCGATGCCGACGAAAAAGTGGGAAGCGCCGCTCGGATCTTCGCCGTTTTTGCAGGAGTGAGTGGCGGCCCTCCTGCGAGACCAAGAAGCATCGACTCGCGCACGATATCGGTGTCTTTCGACGTGCCCGCCGGCCACCGCCGCACGAGTACGGCAAACCGCGTATGCCGGGGCGGGGTTGGCGACGCCGACGCAAAAGTGGGAACCGCCACTAGGATGTTCGCCGTTTTTGGCAGAGTGAGTGCTGGCACTCCGGCGAAGCGAAAGAGCGCGAATGCGCCCACGAAAGTGGCGTGTTTGGACGTGCTTGACGACGACCACCGCAGGAAAACGAAAAACCACGTCAGCCGGGGCGAGCGACCCATGGCGGTCTGGGTGCTTATCGCTGCTATTATAGGGGCACCCCGGCAGACGCAAAAAAAAAAAAATTTTTTTTCGACATTCTTTCTTGCTCGTCGACCTCGGGTGACCCAGGTCGCAGTGGGAGCCGCGCACGAAAGCGGCGTCGCGAGACGGCTTCGCGGTCGCTAGTCGCACGAGCTCGGCAACCGCGTCTGCCGGGGCGGAGTTCGGGACGCCGACGGCTAAGTGGGAACCGCCGCTCGGATGTTCGCCGTTTGTGGCCGAGTGAGTGCTGGCACTCCGGCGAAGCCAAACGGGGCCGATTCCGGCACGATATCGGCGTCTTTCTACGTGCTCGCCGGCGACCGTCGCACGAGTACGGCAAAGTGCGTCTGCCGGGGCGGGGTTTGCGACGCGTACGCAATAGTGAGAACCGTCGCTCGGATGTTCGTCGTCTTTCGCCGAGCCAGTGCTGGCACTCCGGCGAAGCCGAACGGAGCCGATTCGGGCACGATATCGGCGTCTTTCCACGTGCTCGCCGGCGACCGTCGCACGAGTACGGTAAACCGCGTCAGCCGGGGCGGAGTTCGGGACGCCGATGCGAAAGTGGGAAGCGCCGCTCGGATCTTCGCCGTTTTTGGAGGAGTCAGTGGCGGCACTCCGGTGAAGCCAAGGTGCGCCAATTCGCGCACGATATCGGCGTCTTTCGACGTGCCCGCCGGCCACCGTCGCACGAGTACGGCAAACCTCGTCTGCCGGGGCGGGGTTTGCGACGCCGACGCAAAAGTGGGAACCGCCGCTCGGATGTTCGCCGTTTTTGGCAGAGTGAGTGCTGGCACTCCGGCGAAGCGAAAGAGCGTGAATGCGCCCACGAAAGTAGCGTATTTGGACGTGCTTGACGGCGACCGCCGCAGGAGTACGAAAAACCACGTCAGCCGGGGCGAGCGACCCACGGCGGTCTGGGTGCTTATCGCTGCTATTATAGGGGCACCCCGGCAGACGCAGAAAGAAAAAAAAAAAAAAAAATGGGGACATGGCGTGCGTCACCGTGCGGCTTCGCAGCGTTGCCGAAGTCGCCGAGCCCTTCGACTGAGCCGAACGGCGGACAGGGAACGTTGGTCGGCCGTTCTAACCTGTCGGTGCCACGCCGAGACGTCGTTAAGGAAAACCGCGTCGTGGGCCTCTACGACGCCGTCGAGTCGTTGTACGTTTGGTGTCCAGCGTGTCGGCGGCGAGTAGCGGACACGTCGTTCACGACTTCGGTCTTTCGCAGTCGACGCGAACTTGCGGAGAGTCGTGGTGCCTCACGTTTTCGGCAGAAACCGCGGCGGAATTTTCCCGTGCGTGCGCGCACGACCTCGGTGCTGTGCCGTCAGCGTAGTGTTGCACAAACTCGTGGCCTACCCAAGGTGCGGTACGTTTGCGGCCGTATCCTCGGTGGGAATTTCGTGAGTAGGGTCGCAAATTCTACGACCTCGGCGGGTTTGAGAGCGACGTAGACTTGTGGCACGCTCAACGTGCCACACGTTTCGGGGCACACCCGCGGTGAAATTTTCTCGAGTACGCTCGTATTAGTGCCCAAGGAGGTCTGGGTACTTATCGCTGCTATTATGTGGGGGTTCTCGTGAGCGGCGTACGCGAAAGCGACCGGGTGTCTGATATGCGGCGGGCTTCGGCCTCGTCAAGCGTGTCCTCGGGTCTGCTCCAGGGGAATCCACGGCAGTCGTCTGCAGCCTCATCCGCTTGATGCGTTAGGGGCTGGTTGTCGGACGGTGCCGTTTTACCACGATATCGAGGTGTGTTCCGTGTCGTCCTCGGGCGATTCAGATGCGAAAGCGCCGAAGACGCGGGCGTGACCCGTCGTCTGGCGGCTTTGCAGTCTCGGCTCCGTTGCTAGTTCCGGCCGGTCCACCGACAGTGCAGCGGGCTTGGGCAACCCGCACGGCGCGACCGAGTCGATGCAACGAAAAAGAGCGAGCATGAACGTGCTTCTTGCCGCACGGCTCCCACTCGTCTTTCGGGAAGGTTGTGCCGTAGCGAGCTCGAACGCCGTCATCTCGGAGTGCAAAATAAGCGTGTTGGGGCGCCTGAAGGTGGCCTCCGCCGCACACAGACTGCGTCCGGCCCGCCGAAGGCGAGGACGGACGCGCAGTCGAACGATTACCTGGTTGATCCTGCCAGTAATCATATGCTTGTCTCAAAGATTAAGCCATGCATGTCTAAGTACATGCCGAAATAAGGCGAAACCGCGAATGGCTCATTAAATCAGTTATGGTTCCTTAGATCGTTTCTTCCTACTTGGATAACTGTGGCAATTCTAGAGCTAATACATGCAGTGAGCCTGGAGCCCTTTGGGTAACGGGTGCTTTTATTAGACCAAGATCGATCGGGTTTCGGCCCGTATTGTGTGGTGACTCTGGATAACTTTGTGCTGATCGCATGGCCACGAGCCGGCGACGTTTCTTTCAAGTGTCTGCCTTATCAACTTTCGATGGTAGGTTACTTGCTTACCATGGTTGTTACGGGTAACGGAGAATCAGGGTTCGATTCCGGAGAGGGAGCCTGAGAAACGGCTACCACATCCAAGGAAGGCAGCAGGCGCGCAAATTACCCACTCCCGGCACGGGGAGGTAGTGACGAAAAATAACAATACGGGACTCTTTTGAGGCCCCGTAATTGAAATGAGTACACTCTAAATCCTTTAACGAGGATCAATTGGAGGGCAAGTCTGGTGCCAGCAGCCGCGGTAATTCCAGCTCCAATAGCGTATACTAAAGCTGCTGCGGTTAAAAAGCTCGTAGTTGGATCTCAGTTCCAGACGAGTAGTGCATCTACCCGATGCGACGGCTCGGACTGAACATCATGCCGGTTCTTTCTTGGTGCACTTCATTGTGTGCCTCGAGATGGCCGGTGCTTTTACTTTGAAAAAATTAGAGTGCTCAACGCAGGCGAGTCGCCTGAATAAACTTGCATGGAATAATAGAACAAGACCTCGTTTCTGTTCTGTTGGTTTTTGGAATACGAGGTAATGATTAAGAGGGACGGACGGGGGCATTCGTATTGCGGCGCTAGAGGTGAAATTCTTGGACCGTCGCAAGACGAACTACTGCGAAAGCATTTGCCAAGAATGTTTTCATTGATCAAGAACGAAAGTCAGAGGTTCGAAGGCGATCAGATACCGCCCTAGTTCTGACCATAAACGATGCCAACCAGCGATCCGCCTGAGTTACTCAAATGACTCGGCGGGCAGCTTCCGGGAAACCAAAGTATTTGGGTTCCGGGGGAAGTATGGTTGCAAAGCTGAAACTTAAAGGAATTGACGGAAGGGCACCACCAGGAGTGGAGCCTGCGGCTTAATTTGACTCAACACGGGAAAACTTACCCGGCCCGGACACTGGGAGGATTGACAGATTGAGAGCTCTTTCTTGATTCGGTGGATGGTGGTGCATGGCCGTTCTTAGTTGGTGGAGCGATTTGTCTGGTTAATTCCGATAACGAACGAGACTCTAGCCTATTAAATAGGTGCGGGGTTCCCAGCACCTTACAACCTTCTTAGAGGGACAAGCGGCTCCTAGCCGCACGAAACAGAGCAATAACAGGTCTGTGATGCCCTTAGATGTCCGGGGCCGCACGCGCGCTACACTGAAGGAAGCAGCGTGTCTTTATCCCTGTCTGAAAAGACTGGGTAACCCGTGGAACTTCTTTCGTGATTGGGATAGGGGCTTGCAATTGTTCCCCTTGAACGAGGAATTCCCAGTAAGCGCGAGTCATAAGCTCGCGTTGATTACGTCCCTGCCCTTTGTACACACCGCCCGTCGCTACTACCGATTGAATGATTTAGTGAGGTCTTCGGACCGATGTCCGGCGCGGCCTTTCGGTTGCGCCGGTCTGTTGGAAAGATGACCAAACTTGATCATTTAGAGGAAGTAAAAGTCGTAACAAGGTTTCCGTAGGTGAACCTGCGGAAGGATCATTAACGGATTGTGAAGGGTGAGCGCCTCAGCTGCGTCTGCGCCCGACACTTTCTGCCGCTGACCCCGTTTGGACGCGGGGTCGGCTTTTCCCCACGGGGCTGCCTGAATGTGGAGCGGCACCCCGTGACAAATTGTTGCGCCCAGCGGACGCCAACACCGCGACCTTGGACGGTCGGCCAGGTGGCGGACGCGGGTACAAACGGCGCAACGCACTCATAGGTCGGCTTTCGACCCGCCACTGCACCGTGGCTCGAAGCGCTCGAAATGCGCGACCCGACCGCTGCGGGACCGCCTAGTACTGTAAACAGGAGCGGCGGAGCGCGAACGGCGAGTCGTGGTTACGTCGGTAGAAGGCGAGGCTGCGCGTTCCCGAAACGCCAGCCGAGTGCCCTCCCGACCGTTCGAGCGTGCAAGAACGAGACCCGACAATCGCGCGGCGACTGCCAAGTACGAGAGGAACGGCACAAGCGTCGGCGGTCGGTCAAGGAACTGGCGATGTGACGGGTCCGCTGTGCACCAGTGCATACCGTCCCGCCGTCCGCGGCAAGCGCCTCCGCGTCCTCGGGTGACGGAGGCTGCCGGTCGGTTCTTGCAGGCGAGGGATCTCGCTGGCACCGGTTCGCGTTGACGCGCGGCCGGTCATGGCACGGCGATGCGACGGCCGAGGTGCGCAGTACTCGATGGAGGAACCGCACGCTCCGATGACCGTCCCGCCCTCCGCGGCGTATGCGTACCGACCGTAATGGTTGCAGCAGCGCCGGCCGGCTTTTGAATTCGCCACACGAAACACGGTGCGAGATCGCGGTTAGGGGAGCGTCGACGTTGCCAGGCGTTTTGCTTGCTGCCGAGGGAAAGGCGGCACGGCCACGTCGCGCTCGTCGCGATTAGCGGGTCTGCGCGCTTTGGGAAGGTGCCGCAACGACTTGCCGAAAGAGGAAGCACGGAAGAACGAGGGACTTGGACGTCCCGACAATTGAACGCACTTGCGGCCAGGCCCTTGCTGGCTTCGTTCTTCCGCCTCGAGTAGGCTCGTACGCGGCTCCGGCGCCGAAAGTGGTCCTTGGCACCGACTTCGGTGGACGTGGGAAGTGCCGCGCAAGTACGGCGCGCCTGGCTCCACCTGTTGGCTAAAGTAGGCAGCCGGATCGGCATTTTGGTGTGCGGTGGCAAACCGTGGATGCGAAAAAAGCTTGTGCGATTTCGTGGAACAAAAAGCGGGGGTCCCCCTTTTTATGCGGAGGAGACCGACCCGCCTGCCGTGGTGAACCGCGACGCCACGGTAAAAACGGGAGAGGCTTGTCGATGGGACCGTGCATCCCGCGCTCCACGGAGGCCGGGAGGCGGCCGCCCGAGGAAATGTGTAGCCGTCGAGGCCCGCATCTGCGTGCACTCTTATCCAAATGGGTGTACCGCAGGCATTTTCTGGTTAGGCGGGCCAATGAGAGCGAGCACACAACGATACCTACGGGTCCGGCTTGGAGAACCGGCTTCGACGCCTCCCGAGTATTTATAGAGGGGTGGACCACGAAAGCACTCGCAAGTAGCGAAAGCGAAACGCCGTCCGAAACACACCGTTTGCTCGATTTGCGGCAGCCG
>NW_027464971.1:75000-82500 GCF_043290135.1 Rhipicephalus microplus
TGCAGGTGTTGACGTAACTGACTTGCCCCGTACCCTTGAGTACATCCATGAAGTTCTCGTAGTACTACTAAATCGCATTATTCCAAGTGGAGAAATTCCCATAAACTTGCAAACCTCTACACGAAAATCGGTGCGCGTGATAAAGTTGAAAATTATCGTCCGATATCAAATGTGCCTTCTATAACACAAATTCTAGGAAAAAAAAAAAAAAACACTTGTTCGCCGTTCTCTGCGCCGTGACTGGCAGCACTCCGGCGAAGCGAAACGGGGTCGATTCGAGCACGATATCGGCGTCTTTCGACGTGCTCGCCGGCGACCGTCGCACGAGTACGTCGCACGAGCGCGTCTGCCGGGGCGCCGTTTGCGAAGCCGACGCAAAAGTGGGAACCGCCGCTCGGATGATCGCCGCTTTCGGCAGAGTGAGTGTTGGCACTCCGGGGAAGCGAAACAGCGTGAATGCGCCCACGAAATCGGCGTATTTTGAAGTGCCCGCCGGCGACCGTCGCACGAGTACGGTAAACCGCGTCAGCCGGGGCGTAGTTCGGGACGCCGACGAAAAAGTGGGAAGCGCAACTCGGATCTTCGCCGTTTTTGCAGGAGTGAGTGGCGGCCCTCCTGCGAGACCAAGAAGCATCGATTCGTGCACGAATTCGGCGCCTTTCGACGTGATCGCCGGCGACCGTCGCTCGAGTAGGGCAAACCGCGTCTGCCGGGGCGGGCTTCGGGACGCCGATGCGAAAGTGGGAAACGCTGCTCGGATGTTCGCCGTTTTTGGCCGAGTGAGTGCTGGCACTCGGGCGAAGCCAAACGGGGCCGATTACGGCACGATATCGGCGTCTTTCGACGTGCCCGGCGGCGACCGTCGCACGAGTACGGTAAACCGCGTCAGCCCGGGCGGAGTTCGGGACGCCGATGCGAAAGTGGAGAACGCCGCTCGGATCTTCGCCGTTTTTGGAGGAGTGAGTGGCGGCACTCCGGAGAAGCCAAGGAGCGCCAATTAGCGCACGATATCGGCGTCTTTCGACGCGCTCGCCGGCGACCGTCGAACGAGTAGGGCAAACCGCGTCTGCCGGGGCGGGGTTTACGACGCCGACGCAAAAGTGGGAACCGCCGCTCGGATGTTGGCCGTTTTTGGCAGAGTGAGTGCTGGCACACCGGCGACGCGAAAGAGCGCGAAAGCGCCCACGAAAGTGGCGTATTTGGACGTGCTTGACGGCGACCGCTGCAGGAGTACGAAAAACCACGTCAGCCGGGGCGAGCGACCCACGGCGGTCTGGGTGCTTATCGCTGCTATTATAGGGGCACCCCGGCAGACGCAGAAAAAAAAAATTTTTTTTCGACCTTCTTTTTTGCTGGTCGAGCTCGGGTAACCCAGGTCGCAATGGGAGCCGCGCACGAAAGCGGCGTCGCGAGACGCGTTCGCGGTCGCTAGTCGCACGAGCTCGGCAACCGCGTCAGCCGGCGCGGAGTTCGGGATGCCGACGGCTAAGTGGGTACCGCTGCTCGGATGTTCGCCGTTTTTGGCCGAGTGAGTGCTGGCACTCCGGCGAAGCGAAACGGGGCCGATTCGGGCACGATATCGGCGTATTTCGACGTGCTCGCCGGCGACCGTCGCACGAGTACGGCAAAGCGCGTCTGCCGGGGCGAGGTTTGCGATGCCGACGAAAAAGTGGGAAGCGCCGCTCGGATCTTCGCCGTTTTTGCAGGAGTGAGTGGCGGCCCTCCTGCGAGACCAAGAAGCATCGACTCGCGCACGATATCGGTGTCTTTCGACGTGCCCGCCGGCCACCGCCGCACGAGTACGGCAAACCGCGTATGCCGGGGCGGGGTTGGCGACGCCGACGCAAAAGTGGGAACCGCCACTAGGATGTTCGCCGTTTTTGGCAGAGTGAGTGCTGGCACACCGGCGACGCGAAAGAGCGCGAAAGCGCCCACGAAAGTGGCGTATTTGGACGTGCTTGACGGCGACCGCTGCAGGAGTACGAAAAACCACGTCAGCCGGGGCGAGCGACCCACGGCGGTCTGGGTGCTTATCGCTGCTATTATAGGGGCACCCCGGCAGACGCAGAAAAAAAAAATTTTTTTTCGACCTTCTTTTTTGCTGGTCGAGCTCGGGTAACCCAGGTCGCAATGGGAGCCGCGCACGAAAGCGGCGTCGCGAGACGCGTTCGCGGTCGCTAGTCGCACGAGCTCGGCAACCGCGTCAGCCGGCGCGGAGTTCGGGATGCCGACGGCTAAGTGGGTACCGCTGCTCGGATGTTCGCCGTTTTTGGCCGAGTGAGTGCTGGCACTCCGGCGAAGCGAAACGGGGCCGATTCGGGCACGATATCGGCGTATTTCGACGTGCTCGCCGGCGACCGTCGCACGAGTACGGCAAAGCGCGTCTGCCGGGGCGAGGTTTGCGATGCCGACGAAAAAGTGGGAAGCGCCGCTCGGATCTTCGCCGTTTTTGCAGGAGTGAGTGGCGGCCCTCCTGCGAGACCAAGAAGCATCGACTCGCGCACGATATCGGTGTCTTTCGACGTGCCCGCCGGCCACCGCCGCACGAGTACGGCAAACCGCGTATGCCGGGGCGGGGTTGGCGACGCCGACGCAAAAGTGGGAACCGCCACTAGGATGTTCGCCGTTTTTGGCAGAGTGAGTGCTGGCACTCCGGCGAAGCGAAAGAGCGCGAATGCGCCCACGAAAGTGGCGTGTTTGGACGTGCTTGACGACGACCACCGCAGGAAAACGAAAAACCACGTCAGCCGGGGCGAGCGACCCATGGCGGTCTGGGTGCTTATCGCTGCTATTATAGGGGCACCCCGGCAGACGCAAAAAAAAAAAAATTTTTTTTCGACATTCTTTCTTGCTCGTCGACCTCGGGTGACCCAGGTCGCAGTGGGAGCCGCGCACGAAAGCGGCGTCGCGAGACGGCTTCGCGGTCGCTAGTCGCACGAGCTCGGCAACCGCGTCTGCCGGGGCGGAGTTCGGGACGCCGACGGCTAAGTGGGAACCGCCGCTCGGATGTTCGCCGTTTGTGGCCGAGTGAGTGCTGGCACTCCGGCGAAGCCAAACGGGGCCGATTCCGGCACGATATCGGCGTCTTTCTACGTGCTCGCCGGCGACCGTCGCACGAGTACGGCAAAGTGCGTCTGCCGGGGCGGGGTTTGCGACGCGTACGCAATAGTGAGAACCGTCGCTCGGATGTTCGTCGTCTTTCGCCGAGCCAGTGCTGGCACTCCGGCGAAGCCGAACGGAGCCGATTCGGGCACGATATCGGCGTCTTTCCACGTGCTCGCCGGCGACCGTCGCACGAGTACGGTAAACCGCGTCAGCCGGGGCGGAGTTCGGGACGCCGATGCGAAAGTGGGAAGCGCCGCTCGGATCTTCGCCGTTTTTGGAGGAGTCAGTGGCGGCACTCCGGTGAAGCCAAGGTGCGCCAATTCGCGCACGATATCGGCGTCTTTCGACGTGCCCGCCGGCCACCGTCGCACGAGTACGGCAAACCTCGTCTGCCGGGGCGGGGTTTGCGACGCCGACGCAAAAGTGGGAACCGCCGCTCGGATGTTCGCCGTTTTTGGCAGAGTGAGTGCTGGCACTCCGGCGAAGCGAAAGAGCGTGAATGCGCCCACGAAAGTAGCGTATTTGGACGTGCTTGACGGCGACCGCCGCAGGAGTACGAAAAACCACGTCAGCCGGGGCGAGCGACCCACGGCGGTCTGGGTGCTTATCGCTGCTATTATAGGGGCACCCCGGCAGACGCAGAAAGAAAAAAAAAAAAAAAAATGGGGACATGGCGTGCGTCACCGTGCGGCTTCGCAGCGTTGCCGAAGTCGCCGAGCCCTTCGACTGAGCCGAACGGCGGACAGGGAACGTTGGTCGGCCGTTCTAACCTGTCGGTGCCACGCCGAGACGTCGTTAAGGAAAACCGCGTCGTGGGCCTCTACGACGCCGTCGAGTCGTTGTACGTTTGGTGTCCAGCGTGTCGGCGGCGAGTAGCGGACACGTCGTTCACGACTTCGGTCTTTCGCAGTCGACGCGAACTTGCGGAGAGTCGTGGTGCCTCACGTTTTCGGCAGAAACCGCGGCGGAATTTTCCCGTGCGTGCGCGCACGACCTCGGTGCTGTGCCGTCAGCGTAGTGTTGCACAAACTCGTGGCCTACCCAAGGTGCGGTACGTTTGCGGCCGTATCCTCGGTGGGAATTTCGTGAGTAGGGTCGCAAATTCTACGACCTCGGCGGGTTTGAGAGCGACGTAGACTTGTGGCACGCTCAACGTGCCACACGTTTCGGGGCACACCCGCGGTGAAATTTTCTCGAGTACGCTCGTATTAGTGCCCAAGGAGGTCTGGGTACTTATCGCTGCTATTATGTGGGGGTTCTCGTGAGCGGCGTACGCGAAAGCGACCGGGTGTCTGATATGCGGCGGGCTTCGGCCTCGTCAAGCGTGTCCTCGGGTCTGCTCCAGGGGAATCCACGGCAGTCGTCTGCAGCCTCATCCGCTTGATGCGTTAGGGGCTGGTTGTCGGACGGTGCCGTTTTACCACGATATCGAGGTGTGTTCCGTGTCGTCCTCGGGCGATTCAGATGCGAAAGCGCCGAAGACGCGGGCGTGACCCGTCGTCTGGCGGCTTTGCAGTCTCGGCTCCGTTGCTAGTTCCGGCCGGTCCACCGACAGTGCAGCGGGCTTGGGCAACCCGCACGGCGCGACCGAGTCGATGCAACGAAAAAGAGCGAGCATGAACGTGCTTCTTGCCGCACGGCTCCCACTCGTCTTTCGGGAAGGTTGTGCCGTAGCGAGCTCGAACGCCGTCATCTCGGAGTGCAAAATAAGCGTGTTGGGGCGCCTGAAGGTGGCCTCCGCCGCACACAGACTGCGTCCGGCCCGCCGAAGGCGAGGACGGACGCGCAGTCGAACGATTACCTGGTTGATCCTGCCAGTAATCATATGCTTGTCTCAAAGATTAAGCCATGCATGTCTAAGTACATGCCGAAATAAGGCGAAACCGCGAATGGCTCATTAAATCAGTTATGGTTCCTTAGATCGTTTCTTCCTACTTGGATAACTGTGGCAATTCTAGAGCTAATACATGCAGTGAGCCTGGAGCCCTTTGGGTAACGGGTGCTTTTATTAGACCAAGATCGATCGGGTTTCGGCCCGTATTGTGTGGTGACTCTGGATAACTTTGTGCTGATCGCATGGCCACGAGCCGGCGACGTTTCTTTCAAGTGTCTGCCTTATCAACTTTCGATGGTAGGTTACTTGCTTACCATGGTTGTTACGGGTAACGGAGAATCAGGGTTCGATTCCGGAGAGGGAGCCTGAGAAACGGCTACCACATCCAAGGAAGGCAGCAGGCGCGCAAATTACCCACTCCCGGCACGGGGAGGTAGTGACGAAAAATAACAATACGGGACTCTTTTGAGGCCCCGTAATTGAAATGAGTACACTCTAAATCCTTTAACGAGGATCAATTGGAGGGCAAGTCTGGTGCCAGCAGCCGCGGTAATTCCAGCTCCAATAGCGTATACTAAAGCTGCTGCGGTTAAAAAGCTCGTAGTTGGATCTCAGTTCCAGACGAGTAGTGCATCTACCCGATGCGACGGCTCGGACTGAACATCATGCCGGTTCTTTCTTGGTGCACTTCATTGTGTGCCTCGAGATGGCCGGTGCTTTTACTTTGAAAAAATTAGAGTGCTCAACGCAGGCGAGTCGCCTGAATAAACTTGCATGGAATAATAGAACAAGACCTCGTTTCTGTTCTGTTGGTTTTTGGAATACGAGGTAATGATTAAGAGGGACGGACGGGGGCATTCGTATTGCGGCGCTAGAGGTGAAATTCTTGGACCGTCGCAAGACGAACTACTGCGAAAGCATTTGCCAAGAATGTTTTCATTGATCAAGAACGAAAGTCAGAGGTTCGAAGGCGATCAGATACCGCCCTAGTTCTGACCATAAACGATGCCAACCAGCGATCCGCCTGAGTTACTCAAATGACTCGGCGGGCAGCTTCCGGGAAACCAAAGTATTTGGGTTCCGGGGGAAGTATGGTTGCAAAGCTGAAACTTAAAGGAATTGACGGAAGGGCACCACCAGGAGTGGAGCCTGCGGCTTAATTTGACTCAACACGGGAAAACTTACCCGGCCCGGACACTGGGAGGATTGACAGATTGAGAGCTCTTTCTTGATTCGGTGGATGGTGGTGCATGGCCGTTCTTAGTTGGTGGAGCGATTTGTCTGGTTAATTCCGATAACGAACGAGACTCTAGCCTATTAAATAGGTGCGGGGTTCCCAGCACCTTACAACCTTCTTAGAGGGACAAGCGGCTCCTAGCCGCACGAAACAGAGCAATAACAGGTCTGTGATGCCCTTAGATGTCCGGGGCCGCACGCGCGCTACACTGAAGGAAGCAGCGTGTCTTTATCCCTGTCTGAAAAGACTGGGTAACCCGTGGAACTTCTTTCGTGATTGGGATAGGGGCTTGCAATTGTTCCCCTTGAACGAGGAATTCCCAGTAAGCGCGAGTCATAAGCTCGCGTTGATTACGTCCCTGCCCTTTGTACACACCGCCCGTCGCTACTACCGATTGAATGATTTAGTGAGGTCTTCGGACCGATGTCCGGCGCGGCCTTTCGGTTGCGCCGGTCTGTTGGAAAGATGACCAAACTTGATCATTTAGAGGAAGTAAAAGTCGTAACAAGGTTTCCGTAGGTGAACCTGCGGAAGGATCATTAACGGATTGTGAAGGGTGAGCGCCTCAGCTGCGTCTGCGCCCGACACTTTCTGCCGCTGACCCCGTTTGGACGCGGGGTCGGCTTTTCCCCACGGGGCTGCCTGAATGTGGAGCGGCACCCCGTGACAAATTGTTGCGCCCAGCGGACGCCAACACCGCGACCTTGGACGGTCGGCCAGGTGGCGGACGCGGGTACAAACGGCGCAACGCACTCATAGGTCGGCTTTCGACCCGCCACTGCACCGTGGCTCGAAGCGCTCGAAATGCGCGACCCGACCGCTGCGGGACCGCCTAGTACTGTAAACAGGAGCGGCGGAGCGCGAACGGCGAGTCGTGGTTACGTCGGTAGAAGGCGAGGCTGCGCGTTCCCGAAACGCCAGCCGAGTGCCCTCCCGACCGTTCGAGCGTGCAAGAACGAGACCCGACAATCGCGCGGCGACTGCCAAGTACGAGAGGAACGGCACAAGCGTCGGCGGTCGGTCAAGGAACTGGCGATGTGACGGGTCCGCTGTGCACCAGTGCATACCGTCCCGCCGTCCGCGGCAAGCGCCTCCGCGTCCTCGGGTGACGGAGGCTGCCGGTCGGTTCTTGCAGGCGAGGGATCTCGCTGGCACCGGTTCGCGTTGACGCGCGGCCGGTCATGGCACGGCGATGCGACGGCCGAGGTGCGCAGTACTCGATGGAGGAACCGCACGCTCCGATGACCGTCCCGCCCTCCGCGGCGTATGCGTACCGACCGTAATGGTTGCAGCAGCGCCGGCCGGCTTTTGAATTCGCCACACG
>NW_027464971.1:90000-95214 GCF_043290135.1 Rhipicephalus microplus
GCATGCGACTGCCGTGCTTTGCGGCATAGCACCGTGCGCAAAAACGGTGCGCATGCAAGAGGTGTCAGAGCAAGCGAACTTGTGCCACGAGCAACAGGTCACTAAAAGCCTATAGATGACGGTGTTGGAGGAAAAGAAAAATATCGAGAAAGCACTGCGGTGTGCCGTGCGTAGGGACGGGCGCGCGTGCCACATGCCGCCGAAATATGGGTGTCGGAGAAAACAGAGTGCCGCGCGTAACGAGGGGCGCGCGTGTTACAGAGAGATATGCCCAAACGCATGAAAGTGTACGCAGGTGTCCTAAGGCAGTTTTTTTTTTTTTTTCCTCATTTTGATGTCGCCCCGGCTGACGCGGTTTTCGTTTTTCCGTGCCGCCCCGGCTGACGCAGTTTTTGCGCCGCCCCGGCTGACGCGGTTTTTGCGCCGCCCCGGCTGACGCGGTTTTCGCGCCGCCCCGGCTGACGCGGTTTTCGCGCCGCCCCGGCTGACGCGGTTCGGACTTTGCACTTTTTGGCTGTGCCTGGCTGGCGGCCCACTCACTCGATCGCCAGGTCTGTTTGCCCCGGTGGTTCCACCGCCAGGCTTAAGCGCGAACTTTTTTTGTTTGTTTTCTTTTGATTAAGCGCAAGCTTTTTTCTTTGTTTTCTTTTGATTAAGCGCGGGCTTTTTTCTTTGTTTTTTTTTTTTATTTCGCCCCGGCAGACGCGGTTTTTGCGCCGCCCCGGCTGACGCGGTTTTTGCCGCCCCGGCTGACGCAGTTCGGACTTAGCACTTTTCGGCTGTGCCTGGCTGGCGGCCCACTCACTCGATCGCCATGTCTGTTTGCCACAGTTTTCCCGGTGGTGCCGCACCCGGGCTCGCCCCGGCTGACGCAGTTTTCGCGCCGCCCCGGCTGACGCGGTTTCGTGCCGCCCCGGCAGACGCGGTTTTCGCGCCGCCCCGGCTGACGCGGTTTTTGCGTCGCCCCGGCTGACACGGTTCGGACTTTGCACTTTTCGGCTGTGCCTGGCTGGCGGCCCACTCACTCGATCGCCATGTCTGTTTGCCACAGTTTTCCCGGTGGTGCCGCACCCGGGCTCGCCCCGGCTGACGCAGTTTTCGCGCCGCCCCGGCTGACGCGGTTTCGTGCCGCCCCGGCAGACGCAGTTCGGACTTAGCACTTTTCGGCTGTGCCTGGCTGGCGGCCCACTCACTCGATCGCCATGTCTGTTTGCCACAGTTTTCCCGGTGGTGCCGCACCCGGGCTCGCCCCGGCTGACGCAGTTTTCGCGCCGCCCCGGCTGACGCGGTTTCGTGCCGCCCCGGCAGACGCGGTTTTCGCGCCGCCCCGGCTGACGCGGTTTCGTGCCGCCCCGGCAGACGCAGTTCGGACTTAGCACTTTTCGGCTGTGCCTGGCTGGCGGCCCACTCACTCAATCGCCATGTCTGTTTGCCACAGTTTTCCCGGTGGTGCCGCACCCGGGCTCGCCCCGGCTGACGCAGTTTTCGCGCCGCCCCGGCTGACGCGGTTTCGTGCCGCCCCGGCAGACGCGGTTTTCGCGCCGCCCCGGCTGACGCGGTTTCGTGCCGCCCCGGCAGACGCAGTTCGGACTTAGCACTTTTCGGCTGTGCCTGGCTGGCGGCCCACTCACTCGATCGCCATGTCTGTTTGCCACAGTTTTCCCGGTGGTGCCGCACCCGGGCTCGCCCCGGCAGACGCGTTTTTTTTTTTCTTTCGCCCCGGCTGACGCAGTTTTCGCGCCGCCCCGGCTGACGCGGTTTCGTGCCGCCCCGGCAGACGCGGTTTTTTGCGCCGCCCCGGCTGACGCGGTTTTTGCCGCCCCGGCTGACGCAGTTCGGACTTAGCACTTTTCGGCTGTGCCTGGCTGGCGGCCCACTCACTCGATCGCCATGTCTGTTTGCCACAGTTTTCCCGGTGGTGCCGCACCCGGGCTCGCCCCGGCTGACGCAGTTTTCGCGCCGCCCCGGCTGACGCGGTTTCGTGCCGCCCCGGCAGACGCGGTTTTCGCGCCGCCCCGGCTGACGCGGTTTCGTGCCGCCCCGGCAGACGCAGTTCGGACTTAGCACTTTTCGGCTGTGCCTGGCTGGCGGCCCACTCACTCGATCGCCATGTCTGTTTGCCACAGTTTTCCCGGTGGTGCCGCACCCGGGCTCGCCCCGGCTGACGCAGTTTTCGCGCCGCCCCGGCTGACGCGGTTTCGTGCCGCCCCGGCAGACGCGGTTTTCGCGCCGCCCCGGCTGACGCGGTTTCGTGCCGCCCCGGCAGACGCAGTTCGGACTTAGCACTTTTCGGCTGTGCCTGGCTGGCGGCCCACTCACTCGATCGCCATGTCTGTTTGCCACAGTTTTCCCGGTGGTGCCGCACCCGGGCTCGCCCCGGCAGACGCGTTTTTTTTTTTCTTTCGCCCCGGCTGACGCAGTTTTCGCGCCGCCCCGGCTGACGCGGTTTCGTGCCGCCCCGGCAGACGCGGTTTTTTTGCACCGCCCCGGCTGACGCGGTTTTTGCCGCCCCGGCTGACGCAGTTCGGACTTGGCACTTTTTGGCTGAGCCTGGCTGGTGGCCCACTCACTCGATCGCCATGTCTGTTAGCCACAGTTTTCCCGGTGGTGCCGCACCCGGGCTCGCCCCGGCTGACGCAGTTTTCGCGCCGCCCCGGCAGACGCGGTTTTCGCGCCGCCCCGGCTGACGCGGTTTTTGCCGCCCCGGCTGACGCAGTTCGGACTTGGCACTTTTTGGGCTGAGCCTGGCTGGCGGCCCACTCACTCGATCGCCATGTCTGTTTGCCACAGTCTTCCCGGTGGTGCCGCACCCGGGCTCGCCCCGGCAGACGCGTTTTTTTTTTCTTTCGCCCCGGCAGACGTGGTTCCCCCCCCCCCCCTTTTCGCTCGCCCCGGCTGACGAGGTTTTCGCGCCGCCCCGGCTGACGCAGTTTTCGCGCCGCCCCGGCTGACGCGGTTTCGTGCCGCCCCGGCTGACGCGGTTTTCGCGCCGCCCCGGCTGACGCGGTTTTTGCGTCGCCCCGGCTGACACGGTTCGGACTTTGCACTTTTCGGCTGTGCCTGGCTGGCGGCCCACTCACTCGATCGCCATGTCTGTTTGCCACAGTTTTCCCGGTGGTGCCGCACCCGGGCTCGCCCCGGCTGACGCAGTTTTCGCGCCGCCCCGGCTGACGCGGTTTCGTGCCGCCCCGGCAGACGCGGTTTTCGCGCCGCCCCGGCTGACGCGGTTTCGTGCCGCCCCGGCAGACGCAGTTCGGACTTAGCACTTTTCGGCTGTGCCTGGCTGGCGGCCCACTCACTCGATCGCCATGTCTGTTTGCCACAGTTTTCCCGGTGGTGCCGCACCCGGGCTCGCCCCGGCTGACGCAGTTTTCGCGCCGCCCCGGCTGACGCGGTTTCGTGCCGCCCCGGCAGACGCGGTTTTCGCGCCGCCCCGGCTGACGCGGTTTCGTGCCGCCCCGGCAGACGCAGTTCGGACTTAGCACTTTTCGGCTGTGCCTGGCTGGCGGCCCACTCACTCGATCGCCATGTCTGTTTGCCACAGTTTTCCCGGTGGTGCCGCACCCGGGCTCGCCCCGGCAGACGCGTTTTTTTTTTTTTATTTCGCCCCGGCAGACGCGGTTTTTGCGCCGCCCCGGCTGACGCGGTTTTTGCCGCCCCGGCTGACGCAGTTCGGACTTAGCACTTTTCGGCTGTGCCTGGCTGGCGGCCCACTCACTCGATCGCCATGTCTGTTTGCCACAGTTTTCCCGGTGGTGCCGCACCCGGGCTCGCCCCGGCTGACGCAGTTTTCGCGCCGCCCCGGCTGACGCGGTTTCGTGCCGCCCCGGCAGACGCGGTTTTCGCGCCGCCCCGGCTGACGCGGTTTTTGCGTCGCCCCGGCTGACACGGTTCGGACTTTGCACTTTTCGGCTGTGCCTGGCTGGCGGCCCACTCACTCGATCGCCATGTCTGTTTGCCACAGTTTTCCCGGTGGTGCCGCACCCGGGCTCGCCCCGGCTGACGCAGTTTTCGCGCCGCCCCGGCTGACGCGGTTTCGTGCCGCCCCGGCAGACGCGGTTTTCGCGCCGCCCCGGCTGACGCGGTTTCGTGCCGCCCCGGCAGACGCAGTTCGGACTTAGCACTTTTCGGCTGTGCCTGGCTGGCGGCCCACTCACTCGATCGCCATGTCTGTTTGCCACAGTTTTCCCGGTGGTGCCGCACCCGGGCTCGCCCCGGCTGACGCAGTTTTCGCGCCGCCCCGGCTGACGCGGTTTCGTGCCGCCCCGGCAGACGCGGTTTTCGCGCCGCCCCGGCTGACGCGGTTTCGTGCCGCCCCGGCAGACGCAGTTCGGACTTAGCACTTTTCGGCTGTGCCTGGCTGGCGGCCCACTCACTCAATCGCCATGTCTGTTTGCCACAGTTTTCCCGGTGGTGCCGCACCCGGGCTCGCCCCGGCTGACGCAGTTTTCGCGCCGCCCCGGCTGACGCGGTTTCGTGCCGCCCCGGCAGACGCGGTTTTCGCGCCGCCCCGGCTGACGCGGTTTCGTGCCGCCCCGGCAGACGCAGTTCGGACTTAGCACTTTTCGGCTGTGCCTGGCTGGCGGCCCACTCACTCGATCGCCATGTCTGTTTGCCACAGTTTTCCCGGTGGTGCCGCACCCGGGCTCGCCCCGGCAGACGCGTTTTTTTTTTTCTTTCGCCCCGGCTGACGCAGTTTTCGCGCCGCCCCGGCTGACGCGGTTTCGTGCCGCCCCGGCAGACGCGGTTTTTTGCGCCGCCCCGGCTGACGCGGTTTTTGCCGCCCCGGCTGACGCAGTTCGGACTTAGCACTTTTCGGCTGTGCCTGGCTGGCGGCCCACTCACTCGATCGCCATGTCTGTTTGCCACAGTTTTCCCGGTGGTGCCGCACCCGGGCTCGCCCCGGCTGACGCAGTTTTCGCGCCGCCCCGGCTGACGCGGTTTCGTGCCGCCCCGGCAGACGCGGTTTTCGCGCCGCCCCGGCTGACGCGGTTTCGTGCCGCCCCGGCAGACGCAGTTCGGACTTAGCACTTTTCGGCTGTGCCTGGCTGGCGGCCCACTCACTCGATCGCCATGTCTGTTTGCCACAGTTTTCCCGGTGGTGCCGCACCCGGGCTCGCCCCGGCTGACGCAGTTTTCGCGCCGCCCCGGCTGACGCGGTTTCGTGCCGCCCCGGCAGACGCGGTTTTCGCGCCGCCCCGGCTGACGCGGTTT
>NW_027464972.1:0-94561 GCF_043290135.1 Rhipicephalus microplus
AATCCACGTACAGGCTCTCCACAGGGCTGGTGCGGAAAGCACCCGTAGAGAGGCGAATGCCTAGATTGTGGACAGGGTCGAGAATTTTCAAGGCTGATGGTGTTGCCGACTGGTAGACTATAGCACCGTAATCTAGGCGTGTGCGTACGAGGCTTTTATATAAGTTAATTAAACATTTCCTGTCACTTCCCCATGTAGTGTGTGACAACACTTTCAAAATGTTCATTGTTTTTAAGCACCTGTCCCTTAAATACTTGATGTGTGGGATGAAAGTTAGCTTAGTGTCTAATATGAGACCGAGAAACTTGTGCTCGGTCTTCACTGACAGAGGTTGACCATGCAGGTCAATGTCGGGGTCAGGATGGAGGCCCCTCTTTCGGCTGAACAAGACACAAGTGCTCTTTTGCGCGTTGAGTATAAAACCATTCTCGTTTGCCCATTGAGATACCTTGTTCAACCCTAGTTGAACTTGACGTTGGCACATTGAGATGTTGCAAGATTTGTAACCAATCTGCACATCATCGACATATATGCAGTAAAAAATATTTCGTGGGAGAGACAGGTGCAAGGAATTCATTTTAACTATGAAAAGTGTACAGCTCAATACACCTCCTTGTGGCACTCCTGTTTCTTGGACAAATACTCGAGATAAGACAGTGGCAACTTGGACACGGAATGTACGGTTGGACAGGTAGCTTTCAATAACTGTCAGCATTCTACCCCGCACACCTAAATGTGACAGGTCTCGCAATATGCCAAAGCGCCATGCAGTGTCATATGCCTTTTCCATATCGAGAAACACAGAAAGAAAATATTGCTTATGAACAAAAGCGTCGCGAATTTGTGCCTCGATACGGACAAGGTGGTCAGTGGTGGACCGAGCCTCTCGAAACCCACACTGGTATGGGTCAAGTAGGCCACTAATTTCAAGGAAGTGCATCAGGCACCTGTTAATCATTTTTTCAAAGACTTTGCAAATACAGCTGGTTAATGCTATTGGCCTGTAGCTGGAAACTGAGGCCGGGTCCTTGCCTTGTTTTAGAATTGGGATAATGATAGCTTCCTTCCAGGCTGAGGGTAGCTCGCCAGAAGACCATATCGCATTATAGAGACAGAGGAGAGCTTTCTGGGTTTCAGTGGGCAAGTGTTTCAACATTTCATATGCCACACGGTCCGGGCCTGGGGCAGATTTATTGCAGCAGGCAAGTGAGGCCTGCAGTTCAGCAAAACAGAAAGGTTCGTTGTATGCCTCATGTGTTCTGGGCTTGCGCTCTAATCTCTGTTTTTCTATTGCGGTTTTGTATCGTCGGAACGCTTCACTATAGTGTGTTGAGCTGGAGACCTGTTCAAAGTGCGCTCCGAGAGTGTTTGCCTGATCTTCCAAACTCTCCCCTTGTGTGTTCACTAGAGGAAGCGAATGTGCTTCTCGTCCTGCCACCTTGCCAACCATGCTCCAGACTCTCGACTCATCTGGTATGAGTTAATGCCCGATACGAATTTGTGCCAACTTTCTCTTCTCGCCTGTCGGCGCGTCCTCCTTGCTTGCGACTTGACGTTCTTAAAGTTTACAAGATTCTCGGCTGTGGGCGAGTCTCTAAGCAACCTCCATGCCTTATTTTGTTTTTTTCGAGCATCACGGCACTCATTATTCCACCATGGGACTCGTCGTTTGCTTGACGGTCCACATGTTTGGGGAATACATTTTGCTGCTGCATCAACCAAGAAAGCTGTAAAGTAGCATACAGCATCCTCTATGCTCAATGCCGCCATGTCAGTCCAAGATAATAAAGTCATTTTTTGAAACTTTCCCCAATCAGCTTTGTCGGTGAGCCATTTTGGAACTTGTACAGGACATGTATTTGTTATTGATGAGCTGATAACGATAGGAAAATGGTCACTACCATATGGATCATTAATAACTTCCCATTTAAGTAGAGGCAGGAGTGATGGGGATATTATGCTGAGGTCTATTGCTGAGTACGTATTGTTAGCAATGTTGTAGTATGTTGGCGCTTTCCGATTCAGAAGGCATGCACCGCAAGAAAAAAGAAGCTGTTCAATCAGGCGACCTCGAGCATCGCAGCGAGAGTCACCCCACAGATTGCTATGTGCATTGAAATCTCCCAGAAGAATATAAGGTTCTGGAAGTTCGTCTATGAGGG
This sequence comes from Rhipicephalus microplus, assembly GCF_043290135.1. Classification (NCBI taxonomy): domain Eukaryota; kingdom Metazoa; phylum Arthropoda; class Arachnida; order Ixodida; family Ixodidae; genus Rhipicephalus; species Rhipicephalus microplus. The sequence continues at coordinate 2,163 of NW_027464972.1, forward strand.
ACTCGAATTCATGCTTTTCGAGACGGTGTTGTGGAGGTATGTATAGAGAGCAGATGGTGACGAGCTTATTCAATAGAACTGCTCGAACAGCCACCGCCTCAAGGGATGTTTGTAATGTTAGGTGTGTGCAGCAATCCCTTGATTGACTATAATGGCAACACCACCGGATGGCACAATGGCATCATTCCGGTCTTTCCGAAAGATAATGTAGTGACGTAAAAAGTTGGTGTGTTTCGGTTTCAGGTGTGTCTCTTGTACGCACAGCACTTTAGGTGTATGTTTGTGTAAAAGTTCCTGGATATCGTCGAGGTTTCTCAACAGTCCTCTGACGCTCCACTGTAGTATTTGTGTCATTTTAATTTAGTGTGGTGCTGTGCATACAGAGGTGTTGCGTTAGTTTACAGGGCCTTTTGAGGGCCCTGTGATTCGAGGTTTTTCTTTTTTGGCGCGCTCCAAGGAGTTGCGCCTATCCTTCGGCGTCTGAGGCGCCGAAGGAGTGGGACTTGTATCCATCACCTCGTGTGAGGTGGTGGATGTTGCCTGCTGGGCAGGCACATTCACTGAACTTTCGGACCTGACTGCGCCTGCAGTGGTCCGAGGTTCAGCAGACACTAGGGTCTGCCGGCCCTGTTTGTCAGGGGGCGGAGCAGTACAGGCTGCTCCAGCCGGGGGCGCTGGTGGCACGACCGCGGCCACACACTGTGTGGCATTCGCGGGTGCCGAGGCATGTGGCGCGGCGCCCCGGCGCGTCACATCTGCAAAGGAGGGATAAAATGGGTTGTGTATTGCGAAGCGTTGGCGCGCTTCTTGGAATGTGAGATTAAATTTAACTTTAAGTTCTACTATTTGTTTCTCTTTTTTCCATGCGGGGCATGATCGTGAGTAGGCAGCGTGATCTCCTTCACAGTTCGAACAATGAGTTGTTTCTGAGGTGCAGTTGTCTGATATGTGTTGAATGGATGCGCACTTTGCGCAAGTGGCACGCCCTCTGCAACTCTGCGATCCATGACCGAAACGTTGGCACTTGAAACATCGACGAGGGTTGGGAATGTATGGTCTTACACGAAGCTTACAATAGCCGGTTTCGATTGATTCTGGTAGGTCACTTGTTCCAAACGTAATTATTACGTGTTTTGTAGGGGTCAGTTTGTTGTTGCGTCTTATTGTTATTCGTTGGACTTTGACCACGTTCTGGTCCTGCCAACCTTCAAGCAGCTCACTTTCAGAAAGCTCAGTAAGATCATCATCAGAAATTACGCCACGGACAGTGTTCATGGACCTGTGTGGGCCCACCGAAACAGGGGTTTCCCCAAAGGCCACAAGCTTAGACAGCTTTTCATACTGAGCTTTGTCACGAACCTCCAGAAGAAGATCGCCACTTCCCATCTTTGTTACTTTGTAACCTGGGCCTATTGCTTCTGTGAGAGTTTTGGAGACGAGAAAAGGTGAAATAGCTCGGACTGTCTTCTTTTCGTTTTGACTGTGAATTACATGGTACTTTGGGAATGCGGGCTTTGGTGTGTTAGGCAAGAAAGTATCTTCGGTGCGCCAGCTTTTTAGGGAGCGATCAAGAAGGGGGGGAAAAGATTTTGCCATAAAATACAATAAAGTTCGGCGGCGATGGTGGCCACCCACCACCGAGCCCAACAAGGGGACGCTACAAGGTTGACTAGTGAACACTTGGAGACGCCAGCCATGCATCGCCGCTATAACCGAATATAACTACCCAAGGTTGGGTAACTACACAGGGTTAACCCTCGCCGCCAGGAAATTCGGAAGTAAACGGAAAAGAGAAGATGACAGGACAGATAAAAAGTGAGAGATAAAGACGAAGATGTAGGAAGAGAGAGATAGGAAAAGGCGACTGCCGATTTCCCCTGGGTGGGTCAGCCCAGGGGTGCCGTCTACGTGAAGCCGGGGCCAAAGGGGTGTGTTGCCTCTGCCGGGGGGCCTTAAAGGTCCAATCACCCAGCGTCAGCTCAACCCCCAGGATCCCCTTTTCCCCGGACACGGCAAAGCCACGCACGGCTAGGCGTGGGAGGGAGCCGAAACTCCCCCGTTAGCTCGGGTCCGTGGTGTCGCTACACACCAAACGCCTGCTTTCACAGGCGCCCCTGCGGGGAGGGAGTGAGTGTGCCTGTCGGCCTCTTATTCTATTCACTCTGTTCCAGACCTTAACTTCATCTGTATAGGAATTAATGCCTGACAAAAACTTCTGCCAGGGTTCTCTCCTAGATTGCCCGCGCGTCCTTCGCCCTTGAGACTTTACTTGTTTGAAATTGATCAGATTTTCTGCAGTTGGGTAGTTACGCAATAGACACCACGCTATATTCTGCTTTTTGCAAGCATTCCTGCAGTCATCGTTCCACTACGGGACACGACGTCTGCAGGGACCACAACTTGTCTGGGGGATACATTTTGAAGCAGCATCAATAATAAAAGCAGTGAAATACATAGCAGCAGAGTCAATTCCTAGAGAGGAAATCTCGGCCCACGGTATAGTACTAAGACTCTGGTACTTCTCCCAATCTGCTCTGTACTCTGTTCTCCCAATCTGCTCTGAGGTAGAGATTCATTTTCTTTTGGCGTCTTCAGTAATATGGGAAAGGGACCACTCCCTTAGGGGTTTTAATTAACATACCAAATCAAATCAGGTAAAAGTGTAGGAGAAACAATGCTAAGATCAATGCACGATTACGTTTTGTTTGTCAGGCTAAAAAATTTTGCTTTTTTTATTTAAAATGCATGCATCTGTGGAAAGAATAAAGTTCTCAATCAAGCGGCCTCGTGTATCACTCCTCAAGTCACCCCACAAAGGGATGTGGGCATTGAAATTGCCAGGGCGATATATCGTTCAGGTAGTTGATCCATAAAAGACTGAAATCTTGTTTCTGCAGCTGATGATGAGGAGAAATGTACACTGAGCAAATGGCAACAAGTTTCCCTAAGACAACGGCACGAATAGCCACTGCTTCGAGGGCCGTTTGTATTTGTAAATCTTGACACGCTATGCATTTGTCTATTATAATAGCAACGCCACCTGATGATGCGATTGTATCGTCTCGATCTTTGCGGAAAATAATGTGGTCTCTAAGGAAATTCGTATGTTTTGGTTCCAAGTGTGTTTCTTGAACACACAGCACTTTTGGCGAGTGTTTGTGTAAAATTTTTTGGACATCGTCGAGGTTTTTAAGCAGTCCTCTGATGTTCCATTGTATAATTTGTGTTTTCATATTGAGTGTAAAGTAGTTCTGTGTGTACAGATTGGGGTTGATTTACTTTAAAATTTTTCTTGGAGCGGTCAAGGGGCTCTCGCCTCTCCTTCGGCGCAGTCGGTGCCGGCGGGTCAGTGGTGTCCATCGCCTCTGGAGAGACGCCAGACAGTCATGTACGTGGGCTAGGCTTTGTCTTGGCAGACAAAGCCTTCGCCCCAACCGGGCCAGAGATGATATATGGTGCTTTTTGGCGCAAGGGCCATTTGATGGCGAAAGAGCGCCAGTTCATGGGACAAGGAATGTGGATAATGATTGTGATTAGCGGCTGTATGATGATGATGAGGTGTGGTGTTTTATGGCGCAAGGGCCAATTGATGGCCAAAGAGCGCCATTTCAATGAGTATAGAGATGTGGACAATGATATGTTGCGTGGCTGTATAGGGACCTTAAAATCCCTGGCGATAATGCGGGTAAAAACATAAGTATTAAAGACATGGCAGTGGCGTGATATGCATACTAAAAAGAGTGACAAAGGTTTTGATAATAAACACATGTAAAAATATTTGACACTAGCACACGTGCCTCATCAGTGCCCTTGTGTCCAAGGGCTGCGAGGCAAGTGCTTTTAAATGTAATCACAGCAGCAGCAACCTCTCTTGAGAGGTCACGCTACGCAATGCCTGGGTGTATTATATGGTAGAAATTGACATCTCTTAAAAAAGCTAACAATGATTTATGGGTGAAAAGTGGTTCCCTACCGACAAACATTGCAGGGTGTAAAGGTATATGTTGTCGGTAGGGTAATGGAAAGTGTTGTCTTCTTAGAGTGTCTAACTGTTTACATTGGATTAAAACGTGAAGAACTGTTAATGCCTCACCACATTTACCACACAATGGTGGATCACCACCGGACAAAAGATGTGTGTGTGTCATGTATGTGTGTCCTATCCTGAGTCTCGTTAGTGTAACCTCTGTATGACGCGATTTCGATACAGGCAGCCAATGACCAAGGTGTGGCTTAATAACGTGTAGTTTGTTTTGTGTGTGTGTATCCCACTTGCTCTGCCAGTAGTCCCGGAGGTTTCGTTTGAGAGACGGCTTAAGATCAAGGGCCGGGATTGATATGGATGTAATGGCGGTGCTCTCATGGACGGATGCAGCAAGCTGATCCGCCCTCACGTTGCCTTGAATCTCACGGTGCCCTGGCACCCAGCACACTACAACATGTTGTTTGAGTGCGTACAGTGTGCATAAAATGGAGTAAAGTGAGACAAGGACTGGGTTTTTATGTTTTTTAAGAGTGTGCAGAGCCGTTACTACACTGAGGGAGTCTGTATAAATTACTGCTTTTCGTATTTGTAATTGTTTTATGTGTTGAGCTGCCACAAGTATTGCGTAAGCTTGATGATGATGATATATGGTGTTTTTGGCGCAAGGGCCATTTGTTGGCCAAAGAGCGCCATTTCATCTTACTAAAAATATGGACAATGATTGTGATAAGCGGCTGTATAAGGGCCATAAAATTCCTCGCGATAAGGCGGGTAAGAACATACGAGTAATAAAATGATGACCATGCCGTGAAAGATGTGTGTGGTGTGAATGACGACAAAAGTTGGTGATAATAAGATGATGGTGGATATGTATGGCATTAGCACAAGTGCCTCACTCGTTCATACCCTTGCGTCCAAGGGCCGTGAGGCATGTGCTTTCCTGTGTAGCCACCGCAGCAAAAACCTCTCAAGAGAGGTCGTGCTACGGTATGCCCGGGTATATGATATGAAAATTATGAATTTTCTTTAAAAACGCTATTAGTGATTTGTGACTAAAAAGCGGTTCCCTACCGACGAACATTCCAGGGTGCAAGGTATATGTTGTCGGTAGGATAGTGGGAAGTGGTGTCTTCTTAGACTGTCTAAATGTTTACATTGAATTGATGATGGTAGATTTTAGTGGCGCAAGGGCAACTCAGGCCAAAGAGCGCCAAACACACGGTTTTTGGTCGATTTGATTATAAAAAAAAATGTCTACTCAGGGTGGCAAGAGTAAAAGAGTAGTGTATAGAACTTAAACTTAGGTGTAGTGACTATGTGTGATGGGTTTAAAACGGGCTACGCTTATGGGTTTTACAAAGTCATGCCGTGTCGTCAACAGTCCTTGTCAAGACAAGGAGTGCGTGCTGCATGACATTTGATAAAAAAAAAAGTCTCAGCGGTTCCCTCAGGATTGAGAGGAGGCTGAGATTAGTGAGAATATGTTATGGAATGTAGGAAGCCTACACTAGCTAAAAACTTTAAGACTACTTTCGGGGGAAACAAGGGATCGTCTCCAAGAAAAAATTGTGGATGAGGCGGAATGTGACATTTGTACAGCTTTGGAAAGTGACACAGTCTTTCTGGTTCGAGGTACGGACAGGTAATTAGAACGTGAACGACAGACAGCTCATCACCACATTTTGCACAATGTGGTGCTGGAGAATTCTTTAAAAGGTGCGAGTGTGTTGCATGAGTATGACCGATCCTGAGTCTGCACAGTGCAACCTCTTGGTGCCTGTTACGTTTTTCAGTCAGATATCTTCCTATTCTTGGCTTTACTAAGTGCAGTTTGTTTGCGTTTACTGCATTCCATTCTTCTTGCCATCGTCTACGCATTTGGGATATGATGAGTGGCCTCAGGTCCTCATACGGGATGGTGTTTACGTCAACTGATGGGCGGAGTGCTGCTGACTTCGCAAGTTTGTCCGCTATCTCATTGCCAGCAATGTTGCAGTGTCCCGGAATCCAGCATAGCGCGATTTTGAGCTTAGATTTGCGGGCTGACATGATGCATTTTCGAAGTGTATTAGTAACTGGGTTTTTGAGTATCTTAGTGGAGGACAGCACAGTCACAGCACTGAGAGAATCTGTGTATATGATCGAGGCTGGCTCTTTCTCCTTTAAAATGTGCGTTACAGCTAAAAGTATGCCATAGCATTCTGCAGTAAATATACTGGTATGTTCGTTCATTGTTCTAGATTCAGAGAAAGCGGGACCGTGTGCCGCACATGCAACTGCGGAGGACTTGGAGGCATCAGTATAATATTCAGCACACCTGTATTTGGCCTGCAAGTACATGAAATGCTGGTCGATTGCGATTGGGAGGCCATGCTTTCCTACTTCTAGGAATGACAAGTCGCAATCGATAGCCTGCATTTCCCATGGCACAACAGTGTCCTTGTGAGAGGTTAGTTGAAGATTGGAGACCGGTATGTGCATATTTTCAAGGTGTGAGGCCACTCTGAGGGGGTACGGTGGCGTAGCTGATGGTCGCCTCAAAAACAGGGGGGCGTTCGATGTATGCTGCAATAGCGCACGACCTGGGTGGTCGATATGGGAAAGCACCTTGGTGGCATACGTGACACTTGTAAACTGACGTCGCCGTTCTAGTGACCACCGGTCTGTCTCAACATACAGGCTGGCTGTTGGGCTGGTCCGGAAAGCACCGCTAGCCAGTCGAAGCCCAAGATGGTGCACTGGGTCAAGCATCTTCAATGCAGATCTTGAAGCTGACTCGTAAACCACCGAGCCGTAATCGATACGTGATAGCACTACACTGTTGAGAAGGTTCAGCAGACAGTCACGGTCTGTGCCCCATGACTGATGTGAGAGAATCTTGAGCAGGTTTAAGGCTTTCAAGCATTTAAGTCGTAGCTGTTTGATATGTGCAACAAAGCTGAGCTTTTCATCAACCACAACACCTAAAAATTTGTGATCTTTTTTGGTAGTTATGGTTTGTCTGTTAATTAAAATATTGGGGGGTGGCCTTACGCAACGTAGTTTTGAGAAGAGTACGCAAACAGTCTTGTCACAGTTAAACTTAAACCCATTTTTGTCTGCCCAGCTTGACAGCTTGTTTACTGCCAACTGAATCTGACGTTCACATGTGGCTAGGTTGCATGATTTGAAGCTGATCTGAATGTCGTCCACATATACAGAGTAGGAGATTGTTCTAGGCATAATGGTGCTTATGGAGTTCATTTTTACGATGAATAGTGTGCAGCTAAGAACACCACCCTGGGGGACGCCATTTTCTTGCGTAAACCACTTCGATAAGGCATTACCAACACGAACCACAAATGTACGGTCAGAAAGGTAGCTTTCAATAGTATTCAGCATGTTTCCTGACACTCCAAAAGATCGCAGGTCACGGAGAATGCCATAACGCCATGTCGTGTCGTACGCTTTCTCTAAGTCGAAAAATACAGATAGGCAGTGCTGTTTATGAATGAAGGCATCCCTGACATAAGATTCAAATGCCACCAGTTGGTCAGTTGTCGACCGGCCAGACCTGAATCCAGCTTGATGACGATCAAGGAGGCCATTGTATTCAAGGTAATACATAAGGCGGCGATTCACCATTTTTTCGAACACCTTGCCCAAACAGCTGGTCAGCGCTATAGGCCTGTAACTAGCAGCAAGTGTGGCTTCTTTTCCTTGTTTAAGGATGGGTATGATAACTGCCTTTTTCCAGGTCATGGGCAGACGCCCAGAGGACCATACACTGTTGAAAAGAATGAGGATGACGTCAAGCGTTTCTTCGTGTAGGTGTTTCAGCATGCCGTAAGTAATTCTGTCCGAGCCAGCTGCTGAGCTGCCGCACTTTGCCAGTGCTGCCTTTAGTTCACCTATAGTAAAGGGGGCATTGTACCCTCCCGCCGATGGCCTGTCATCACGAATAGGTTTACGTTCCTCGGCAAGTTTGTATCGCCTAAAGGAGTCTGTATAATGTGCTGAGCTGAAAATATACTCTAAGTGTTGGCCTAAGGCATCTGCCTGGTGTTCAAGTGTATCACCAGCAGTACTAACAAGGGGCATCGAATGAGTGCTGTGCCCTTGGAGTGCTCTTACTCTGTTATAGACCTTATGTGTGTCAGTGTAAGAGTTCACGGATGAGAGGAAGGATTGCCAGCTCTGTCGTTTAGACTCTCGTCGGACACGTCTACCATTTGCTTTTGCACGCTTAAAATTCACCAAGTTTTCGACTGTAGGGTACCTGCGGAATTTCGACCATGCTTTGTTTTGATTGTCACGAGCATTTTTGCACTCAGAGTTCCACCAAGGTCGTCTTTTGTTCCGTGTATTGTTAGATGTATGTGGGATGGATTGCTCTGCGGCCTGTACAATGTGTAGTGTGACCAACGCTTCAGATTCATCGATGCCTAGGGTTTCAATTGATGAGCGCGATAGTTTTGAGAGTTTTCGGAATTTCGTCCAGTTCGCACCCTGTTCTCGAAACCTGGTTACATTCACAGTCATTGTACTCGTATTTCCTTTGTATTTTAGACAAACAGGAAAATGATCACTTCCATAGAGGTTATGAATTACAGCCCATTCAGTGGTTGCCAAGAGTGAAGGAGATCCGATAGCAAGATCTATTGCTGTGTATGAGTAGTGCGCTGCGTTAAAGTATGTTGGCTCTTTTTTATTAAATATACAGGAGCCGGAGGACAACAGAAAGTTTTCGATTAAGGAGCCTCGAGAATCCGTTTTTCTACATCCCCATAGAGGGTGGTGCGCGTTAAAATCTCCGACCAACAGAAATGGATGCGGCAGCTGGTCGATGAGCGTTTCAAATTCTTTAGTAGAGAGTTGGTGGTCTGGAGGGATGTATAGTGAACACACGGTTGTTACTCGTCCAAAAATTAGGGTTCGTATTGCCACTGCTTCTAAGTCAGTAACCAGAGTGAGGTTTTGAGACGGAACTGCTTTCTGCACCACGATAGCGACACCACCAGATGAATGGGAAGTGCCCTTTCTGTCCTTTCGGTATACCACATATCTTTTCAAAAGGCTAGTGTGTGTGGGTTTTAGGTGTGTTTCCTGTAAGCAAAGTATGTTTGGTTGGTGTTGTGCAAATATTTCATAGATGTCGTCTAAGTTCTTAAGTAAGCCTCGGCAATTCCATTAGATAATATTTTCGGCAGCCATTTTTATGAATAAGGAAAAGAGCGTGACTTATTCACACTTCGCTGCCTTTATTAGGAGGCTTAACTGGCGGGTGTCTTTTCCCTCTGAGGCGATCTATGGAGCCCCGCCTCACTTGGGAGGATTCCGTAAGCATCTTAGACGCTGAGGATCCTGGTGTCACTTCCATTGCCTCCGGTGGACCCTCAGAAGCTAATGGAGGTTTGTCAGAAGAGACAGGTGTCTCAGTTGTCTGTGTGGTCCCTGGGGTCTGATGAAGTTCGACCTCCGGGACGTGAAAGGTTGGTGCAGCCTGTGGCTGCTTGGTGGGGGGCAGAGATGTGCACGCATCAGCAAAGCTGTATTGCGTGCCCACCGTCACTAGACGCCGCCCGGCCCCCCGGCGCGCTGCGTCAGCGTACGTTCTTCCGGAGAAGAGTGACACCTTCTTCCGGGCTTCAGAGAATGTTATGTTTTCCATTACTTTAATCTGAATGATTTCCTTTTCCTTTTTGAAGATTTCACATGTCCGCGAGTACGCTGCGTGCGGCCCGTGACAGTTAGGGCACTCTGTTTGCGTGGAAGTACAGCTCTCTGTTGGGTGCTCATGATCACCACATTTTGCACATGTTTGTTTTCCGCGACAGGTATTCGACCCATGTCCATATTTCTGGCATTTGTAGCACCTTCTAGGGTTGGGTATGTAGGGGCGGACCTTGCAGTGAAGGAACGCAGCTTTCACGGATTCTGGCAGAGTGGAGCAGTTGAATGTAAGCACTATGTGAGGCGTCACCACTTCTTCATTGTTTCGCCTGATGGTTATCCGGCGGATGGCGACTACGCCTTGCTCTCGAAAGCCTTCAAGGAGGTCAGCTTCAGTTTCTCGCATCAGATCACGTTGTGAAATGACGCCTTGAACAGTGTTAAGGCTGCGATGGGGGGTGATAGACACATTCAGGTGGGCAAACTGCTTCTGTTTAAGGAGAGCGTTTGCATGCTCTTTCTGGCTTACTTCAACAAGAAGATCACCGGATGACAGTTTCTTTGCGTCGTACTTTTTGCCTATTAAGTTAGCAAGGGTTTTGGCTATCAGGAAAACCGACAGTCCTGCAACAGAGACGTTATCTGCCAGAGAGTGTATGACTAGGAAGCGTGGGAAGTGCTCACAATCGCTTCCGGTTCGTTTGGAGCTTTCATCGGTGCGGTTCCTTTTCAGGGACCGATCATTGAGGGGGGGGAAAGATTTTGCCATGTGGTGGACTTCATGTTCGGCGGCGATGGTGACCACCCACCACCGAGCCCAACAGGGGGACGCTACAAGGTAGAACACTTGAAGGCGCCAGTCATACATCGCCGCTATAACCAGATATAACTACCCAAGGTTGGGTAACTACACAAGGTTAACCCTTGCCGCCAGGAAATTTGGAAGTAAACAGAAGAGAGTAGAAGACAGGACAGATAGATAGTGAGAAATAAAGACGAAGATGTAGGCAGAGAGAGATAGGAAAAGGCGACTGCCGATTTCCCCTGGGTGGGTCAGCCCAGGGGTGCCGTCTACGTGAAGCCGGGGCCAAAGGGGTGTGTTGCCTCTGCCGGGGGGCCTTAAAGGTCCAATCACCCAGCGTCAGCTCAACCCCCAGGATCCCCTTTTCCCCGGACACGGCAAAGCCACGCACGGCTAGGCGTGGGAGGGAGTAGAAACTCCCCCGTTAGCTCGGGTCCGTGGTGTCGCTACACACCAAACGCCTACTTGCGCAGGCGCCCCTGCGGGGTGTTTACATTGAATTAAAACGTGAAGAACTGTTAATGTCTCACCACATTTATCACACAATGGTGGATCACCACCGGATAAAAGATGTGTGTGTGTCGTGTATGTGTGTCCTATCCTGAGTCTTGTTAGTGTTACCTCTGTTAGACGTGATTTTGATACTGGTGGCCAATGGCCAAGGTGTGGCTTGATAACGTGTAGTTTGTTTTGCGTGTGTGTATCCCACTTGCTCTGCCAGTAGTCCCTGAGGTTTCGTTTGAGAGACGGCCTAAGATCAAGGGCCGGGATTGATATAGATGTAATGGCGGTGCTCTCATGGACGGATGCAGCGAGCTGATCCGCCCTCACGTTGCCTTGGATCTCACGGTGCCCTGGCACCCAGCACACTACAACATGTTGTTTGAGTGCGTAGAGTGTGCATAAAATGGAGTAAAGTGAGACAAGGACTGGGTTTTTTTGTTTTTCAAGACTGTGCAGAGCAGTTACCACACTGAGGGAGTCTGTATAAATTACTGCTTTTTGTATTTGTAATTGTTTGATGTGTTTAGCTGCCACCAGTATCGCGTAAGCTTCCGCTGTGAAGATACTTGTGCGTGGATGTAGAGGGCCAGCATCCGAAAAGGATGGGCCGACAGCAGCGTAGGAAATAGAGGAGTTAGTCTTGGAGGCATCTGTGAAGAACTCAGGACGTGTGTATTTGTGTTGAAGTTCCAGAAAGTGTGTTCGGATATGGGCAATAGGTGCATGTTTTGTAACCTCTAGGAAAGACACATCGCAGTCTATAGTCTGCCACTGCCACGGTGGCGGGTATGCTACAGGAGCCATTAAACTGTGTTCGAGTGACACTCCAGTGTCCTCAGCTAGACCCTTCAGGCGAACTGAGAAGGGCTGCCTCATTGAAGGCCTATTTTGAAAAAGAATGGAGCTCGCCAAGTCATTAATAGTAGAGCATGAGGGGTGCCTCTTGTCTGCTTTCACCTTAAGGAAATATACAAAGGACATGTAGGTTCTTTGCAGATGAAGCGACCACTCATTTGACTCAACGTAAAGGCTTTCTACGGGGCTGGTGCGAAAAGCACCCGTAGAAAGCCGGATGCCCAAATGGTGCACGGGGTCCAGCATTTTCAAGGCACTTTGAGTGGCAGACTGATAGACAACGGCCCCATAATCTAAGCGGGTACGAATAAGGCTTCTATAGAGGTTCATGAGGCATTGCCTATCACTACCCCACGTAGTGCGTGACAACACTTTTATAACATTCATGGCTTTCAAACATTTTGTTTTTAAATACTTTATGTGTGGTACGAAGGTCAACTTGTTGTCCAAGATTAAGCCTAGGAATTTATGCTCCGCATTCACAGACAGACGTTGGCCGTTCAGTTCAATGTCAGGTTCTGAGTGCATGCCTCTCTTTCGAGAGAACAAGACACACGTGTTTTTCCTGGGTTCTGCCGGAATCCGTTTTCCTCTGCCCATTTGGAGACCTTGTTTAAACCTAACTGAACCTGTCGCTCACACATTGCTAGGTTGCATGACTTAAAGCCAAGCTGGACGTCATCGACATATGTGGAGTAGAACATGTTGCGGGGGATGGACAGGTGCAAAAAATTCATTTTTATAATAAAAAGTGTACAACTAAGTACACCACCTTGCGGTACTCCCGTTTCTTGCACAAATATTTGGGAGAGAGTACTGCCCACACGGTCGCGGAATTTCCGATTGGACAAGTAACTCTCGATTATGGAAAGCATTCTACCGCGCACACCCAGGTGAGACAAGTCTCTTAATATCCCAAAACGCCATGTTGTGTCGTAAGCCTTCTCGATATCGAGAAACACTGAGAGGAAGTATTGTTTGTGGACAAAAGCGTCTCGGATCTGTGCCTCGATACGCACCAGATGGTCGGTGGTGGATCTACCCTCCCGAAACCCACACTGAAATTGGTCGAGCAGATTGTGTGTTTCAAGAAAATGTAAAAGTCGGCGGTTTATCATTTTTTTCAAAAAGTTTACAAACGCAGCTGGTTAGTGCAATGGGCCTATAACTTGAAACTGAGGAAGGGTCCTTGCCCTGTTTCAAAATAGGAATAACAATAGCCTCTTTCCAAGAAGCAGGGATGGTACCTGAAAGCCAGATAGCATTGTATAGAGAGAGTAAAGTTTTTCGCGTTTCGAGCGGCAAGTTTTTCAACATTTCATATGTGACACGGTCGTAGCCTGGAGCGGAATAATTGCAAGAGGTTAGTGATATTTGTAGCTCAGCTAAGTTGAAAGGTTGGTTGTATTCCTCGTAATTTCTGCACTTGGATTCTAGTTTCTGCTTTTCTATCTTTGCTTTGTGTCTTTGGAAAGCTTCAGTGTAGTGTGACGAGCTAGACACCTGCTCGTAGTGTGCACCGAGGAAGTTCGCTTGATCTTCCAGGCTATCACCTTGTGTGTTTACGAGTGGGAGTGAGTGTACTTGTCTTCCTGCTACCCTACGAACCATGTTCCAGACTTTAGCCTCTTGTGTATATGAATTTATCCCTGATAAAAACTTGTGCCAGCTTTCTTTTCTGGCCTGCCGACGCGTTCTCCTGCCTCGAGATTTTATTTTCCTAAAGCTCTCAAGGTTTTCCGCTGTCGGCGAGTTCCGCAGCAACCTCCATGCCCTGTTCTGTTCCTTTCGCGCATTCTGGCACTCAGTGTTCCACCACGGAACGTGTCGTTTGCCGGGCAGTCCAGATGTTTGTGGAATGCACTTGGTTGCTGCGTCAGTAAGAAAAGCCGTGAAGTACTGCACAGCTTCATCTATGCCTAACCCGCATATGTCAGTCCAATTTAGGTGAGTAAGCTTTTGAAATCGTTCCCAGTTGGCTGACTTCAAGGAGGAGGTCTCCGCTGGCCATTTTGGTAACTTTGTACCCGGCTCCAAGAGTTTCTGTGAGACATCTGGCTACTACAAAGGGTGATACGGTTCTGGCTTGCTTGCTGCTTATTTCACTATGTATAACATGAAAATGGGGGAAGTTTTCACTTGATCGGTTGAAAAAGCCTAAGTCTTCGGTGCGTACACGCTTTAAGGCGGTACGATCACTTAATAGGGGAAATGCTTTATGCATGCCAGTTTAATTTTCTTCAGAAGCGCTGGCGGCCACCCACCACGGAGCCCAACAAGGGGACGCTACAAGTTTGTGGATGCTAAAACCTGCAGACGCCAGCCGTACAACGCAACTATAACCCAATGCGCCTAGACCAAGGTAGGCTATTTGACCAGGGTTAACCCTCGCCGCCAGGAAGTTTAGTTAGTTATGTTGGGTTTTGTGGCGCAAGAGCAACTAAGGCTATGCTGCGCCAGACTCATGGTGAGAATACTTACAGCAAACAGGGCTATGACAATGACTCTGAAATGTCTTAACGGTGATGACATATGAATATGATGAGCGGTGAAGCGTGGCTGTATAAAGGCCTAAAAACTTGGCTCCGTAAACGCGTGAAGTATATATCTCTTCTAAAATTATGTGTGTGATGTTCGGGGTGGTCAATGTCTATGGTTGGTGCATGAGGTTATGTTAAACCGTAACGGCTTTTACATAGCACTAATACCATACCCGTGTCCTTATACCTAAGGGCAGGGAGGCAAGTGCCTCGTTGTAAATTCCAGCTGCAGCAGATGCCTCTCCGAAGAGGCTGTGCTACGAGTCACATCAGTCAAGTTTTGCCATGTCTAGCGGTAGCATAGTTTAGTGTAGTTAGACCTTGTTCAGAAGTTGTGCTTCATTTAAAAAGCTGATCACATCAGCTATAGGTATTAGGGCGTCCTCGCCCAAGAGTAGCATTGGATGAAAGGGAATATTTAACCTGTAAAACATACGGAAATGTTTTTCTCTTAATGTTTCCATATGTGGGCAAGCTATTAAAATGTGCATTACGGTTAGTTGCTCCTGACACTTATCGCATGTTGGGGCTTCTTCGCCTGCCAATAGGTAATTATGTGTGATGTGCGTGTGACCTATTCGTAGTCGACATATAACTACTTCGATAAAACGCGCTTGATGAAGACAGGTCTTCCATTCACCAAGAACAGGTTTAATTAGGTGAAGTTTGTTGTTTTGTTGTAATTTCCATTCTTGCTGCCAGTGAAAGATGGTGGCCCGGCGAACAGCTTGAATCCCATCTCTGGCAGGTATGTTGGTTTTTGACTCGCGCATCTTTTTTGCTGTTGCAGCTAGTTGGTCTGCCCTTTCATTGCCTGGGATCCCGACATGACTCGGGACCCAACAGAGGCGTATGGTGTGATCATCAGGTGTGTGGGATAGCGTGTTTAAAATATCGCCTATGAATGGCTCATACTGAGATTTATAATTGAGACTTTTCAGCGCGCTTAACGAGTCTGTAAATATTACGGCTTTTTTATGTTTTGAGCTTATAATGTATCGTACTGCCATCCATAACGCATAGCACTCAGCGGTGTAGATGGATACGAACTGCGGTAGTCTAGTTAATTGCTCGTGTGTTGCTCCTACCACACTGCTTCCGACATAAGCAGATGTCTTCGAACCATCAGTATAAAATTCTTCGTAAGTGTTGTACGTTTGTTGTAATGCAAGGAATTCTTGTAGTATATGTTCACGTGGGGTGTTTTGTTTTTTTATATGTGTGAGTGAAAAATCCAAGAATTTGGAGAAATCACTCCATGGGGCCAAACTGGGTGGCCTTCTGGCAATGGAGAGTGCTTCGTTAGGAATATTCAGGGCATGAAATTTTTCTTCAAATCTTAGTATTAGTGGCTTAATTACGTTTGGTTTGTTGGCGTAGTGTTGTCGTAGGTCACAGCGTGTGACAATACTGTGGCATATATGATCTGGTGAAGAACGAACTCTAAGGACATACGTGAGCATTAGTTTCGTTCTCCTATATTCCAAGGATGGTTCGTTACTTTCGGCGTATAAGCTCGAAATAGGTGAGGTTCGATAGGCACCTGTTGCGAGGCGTAACCCTTTGTTGTGGACAGGGTCTAGGCGCTTAAGGTACGAGTCTCTTGCTGAACCGTAGATTATACTACCGTAGTCTAATTTGCTGCGTACTAAAGAGCGGTAGATGAGCAGGAGGCACTTACGGTCGGAACCCCAGTGCTTTCGGGACAAGACTTTGAGGACATTGAGGGCGTTGTTGGATTTCACCTTGAGATTATTAATGTGTGTAAGAAAATTGAGCTTTTTATCAAATACGACCCCCAGAAACTTCTGTTCTTGTTTTATTGGCAATACTGTTTCGTTTATTTTCAGTACGGGGTCTGGTTGTAACCCTCGTTTCTGGGAGAACGCTACAGCAACCGTCTTTTCCTCAGAAAACCGGAAGCCATTTTTGTTAGCCCATTGTGTTAGCTTGTTTAGTGCTATTTGAATCTGTCGCTCGCACGTCGCCATGTTAGATGACCGGCACGCTATTTGGAGATCATCCACATATAGTGAGTGCATAAGAGTAGATGGTATGACCTGGTTCACAGAGTTCATTTTGACGACAAAGAGAGTTGTGCTTAAGACACAGCCCTGAGGCACACCGTTCTCTTGAGTAAAAGTTTCTGAAAGTGTGGTACCCAAACGAACCTGAAAAGTTCGGTTCGATAGGAAGTCGGTCAAGCAGTTGAGCATCCTTCCGCGAATTCCAAGATCTGCCAGGTCTCGTAAAATACCGTACTTCCACGTTGTGTCATACGCCTTTTCAAGATCAAAAAATACTGCTAAGCAGTGCTGCTTGTACAGGAAAGCTTCTCGTACTGTATGTTCAAGGCGAACGAGGTGATCGGTGGTGGAACATCCTTTCTTGTAACCACATTGGTGAGCATCTATCAAGTTATCGGTTTCTAGGATGTATGTTAGCCTAATATTAATAACGCTTTCGAAGGATTTCGCCATACAACTTGTAAGTGCTATGGGCCTGTAGCTTGTTGGTAATGTAGGGTTTTTTCCGGCTTTGAGAAATGGAATTATAATGGCTTTTTTCCACTCTGTTGGCATTCTGCCAGTGATCCAAATAGCGTTAAAGAAGTGCAGCAATGCCTTCACCGCTTCCTGAGACAAATGGGCGAGCATTTGATAATGTATTCTGTCTGGGCCAGGTGCTGTTTTTTTACCTTGAGAAAGCACTCTGTTAATTTCCTGCAGGGTTAAGGGGGAGTTGTATGATCTGTCTTGATAACCTTTAATAGGAAGCTTTTGTTTTTCTGTAGATTGTTTATGTTTTAGGAAAGCTGCCGAATAGTTTGCTGAGCTCGA
This sequence comes from Rhipicephalus microplus, assembly GCF_043290135.1. Classification (NCBI taxonomy): domain Eukaryota; kingdom Metazoa; phylum Arthropoda; class Arachnida; order Ixodida; family Ixodidae; genus Rhipicephalus; species Rhipicephalus microplus. The sequence goes on from NW_027464972.1 coordinate 19,341, forward strand.
AATAGCGCAAAAGTGCTGCGCTAGTAGGTCTGCCTGTTCGCCTAAAGTTGTCTGGATGCCAGGGGTTGAGAGGATGGGGATGGTGTATGAACTGTAGTTGCCGTTAACCTTGTGCACCTGATCCCACATTCTTTTGGATGTGATGGAGCTGTTGATGGATGAAATGTACTTTTTCCACGAGAGTTTTTCAGCCTGTCTGCGAATAAATCTTGCCTTTGCTCTCGCCTTTTTAAATGCTAGGAGGTTCTCTCCTGTAGGATGTTTACGAAAAATGCCCCACTCCTTGTTTTGCATTTTTTTAGCTTGTGTGCACTCTTTTGTCCACCAGGGTTTAATTTTTTTTCTTTATAAAGCCGGAGGATTGTGGTATAGTTTGTTCGGCTGCCGCAAGTATGCAGGCGGTGACTGTCTCGTTCATTTCCTCTATGCTTAGGCCATCAAGCATCTCTTTTTCTAGGGCAGCTTTTTCAGTGAACAGTGGCCAGTCTGCCAGATGTAGTTTCCAACGCGGTGGTCGGGATTGAGTGGTGGGGAGGGTTTGTGTTAATTTTATGAGAGCAGGCATATGGTCACTGCCATAGACATTATCTATCACGCTCCACTTTAGTTCGCAAAAGAGCGAAGGTGAGCACAGCGCTAGATCTAAGCAGCTAGTGGCTCCTGTGCTTGGGGAGCAGTAGGTGACGCTACCAGTATTTAAAAGACATACGTCATTGTTCAGAATAAAATCTTCGAGGGTTTGTCCTCTGGTGTCAGTTGTACTGCTTCCCCAAAGCATACCGTGCGCGTTAAAATCCCCTGCGATAACAAACGGTTCAGGCAGTTGGTCCAAAATATGCTCTATATCTTTAATCGAAAAATGCGTGTGTGGGGGGATATAAATGGAACATATGGTGATAGTTTTGTGAGCTAAAATGGTGACGGCTACGGCCTCGATGTGACTGTTGATGGTGATCTCTCTCACTGCAATTCCACTTTTGACGACAATTGCCACACCACCAGACAACCGGCTAGCGTGGACGCGATCGCGACGTACTACGGTAAAACCTTTGAGGAAGTTGGTGTGTTTTTCTCCCAGATTGGTCTCCTGTAAGCACATAGCCATTGGAGAGAGACTACTTAGCAAATCTTTTATGTCACCTATGTTGTGAATGAGTCCTCTACAATTCCAATGGAGGAGAAAAGCCATTTTGGGCAGTGAACTTGAGCAGAAAATGGAGTAAGAATTGATTTGTTGGCAATAAAACCTTGGTGACATGCGTGTGATACTAAAGTCAAAACAGAATGGTATCATAACCTTTCAGGTTATGAAAAACGAAACTTATTTTACAGGGCTTTTTGGAGGCCCTGTAATTTGTCTTTTGTCTTTTTTGGAGCGGTCGAGAGAAACTCGCCGCTCCTTCGGCGCTGCACGCGCCGTTTGACTGGCGGTTGTGTCCATAGCTTCATGAGAAGCGTTGGACCGTTGCTCTGCCGAGCAATCCCTGGGTGTTGTGGGCTTCGGCTCAAGATGCGAAGCCTTCACACCCTCTACACCGGACGTCGACGGGGTTCCCGCAGTCTGCCCGTTGCCTTGGCTCGTGCCAATGCATGTCGACGCCCGTGGTGGGGCCTTGTTGGGTAAGGCCGGAGCAGCCTTGGCTGCTCCCGCAGTAGGGGCAAGCGGCGGTCGCTCCAGCACGCTGTGCGTAGCTTGGGCGGCCACCTGATGCTGTCGTGGTGCTGCCCCCTGTTGCACCACTTCAGCAAATGATTTTGCTGCATAGAAAGGGGAGACCCGATGCCTTGCTTCGCGGAAACTTATGTTGTGGGTGACTTTAATGGTAATAATTTCTTTTTCTTTTTTCCATGCTGTGCAGGATCTAGAATACGCCGCGTGTTCTCCATCGCAGTTCGCACAGTGGGGTTCGGCCTTGCAGTCATCATCTGCAGAGTGGCCTGTGATACCACACCGTGCACAGGTAAGCTGCCCACGGCAACTCTGAGAAGCATGTCCGAATCTTTGGCACTTGAAGCAGCGCCGCGGATTCGGAATGTAGGGTCTCACAGACAGTTTTAGATAGCCGGTAACTAATTCTTGCGGTAGTGTGGAGCACCCGAAGGTCACAATTATGTGCTTGGTTGGAATTTCTTTGTTTTCTCTTCTCACTACGATACGCTGTACGTGAACGACGTTTTCGTCCTTCCAGCCAGCCAGAAGCTCATCATTTGTTAGGTCTTTTAGGTCATCGTCTGACACAACGCCTTTGACAGTGTTCATCGTTCGGTGCGCAGAGACGGTTACGGGCTTGTCCCCAAATGCTACTAATTTTTCTAGTTTCTGAAACTGTGTCTTGTCTTTAACTTCCACTAGCAAGTCTCCGCTTGCCAACTTTGTAGCCTTATAGCCAGTTCCGATAGTCTCGGTTAGGCACCTGGACACGAGGAATGGGGAGATGTTGCGAGCTTTTTTGTCCGAGCTTTCGCAATGAATAACGTGGTATTTGGGGAAATGGTCTTGCTTTTCTGAAATTGACATTGCATTTGCTTCGGTGCGCCACCTTTTGGAGGGGCGATCAATGGATAAGGGGTTTCGTGGTCCCATAGAAAAGTGCAGTTCCTTCAGTAGTGGCGCCTACCACCCACCACGGAGCCCAACAAGGGGACGTGGCAGAACATGTAAACATGTCTGCACAACGCCAGTGGTACGCCACTGCCATAACCTAATATATCTATCCAAGTTTGGATATTTACACCAGGTTAACCCTTGCCGCCAGGAAAAATTGGAAGTAAAATGAAGTGAGGAGAAGACAGGAAAGATGTAAAGTGAGAACAAAAGACGAAGATGTAGGGAGAGAGAGATAGGAAAAGGCGACTGCCGATTTCCCCTGGGTGGGTCAGCCCAGGGGTGCCGTCTACGTGAAGCCGGGGCCAGAGGGGTGTGTTGCCTCTGCCGGGGGGCCTTAAAGGTCCAATCACCCAGCGTCGGCTCAACCCCCAGGATCCCCTTTTCCCCGGACACGGCAAAGCCACGCACGGCTAGGCGTGGGAGGGAGTAGAAACTCCCCCGTTAGCTCGGGTCCGTGGTGTCGCTACACACCAAACGCCTACTTGCGCAGGCGCCCCTGCGGGGATCGCGTAAGCTACCGCTGTGAAGATACTTGTGCCTGGATGTAGAGGGCCAGCATCCGAAAAGGATGGGCCGACAGCAGCATAGGACACAGAAGAGTTAGTCTTGGAGGCATCTGTGAAGAACTCAGGACGTGTATATTTGTGTTGAAGTTCCAAAAAGTATGTTCGGATATGAGCAATAGGTGCATGTTTTGTAACTTCTAGGAAAGACACATCGCAGTCTATAGTCTGCCACTGCCACGGTGGCGGGTATGCTAGAGGAGCCATTAAACTGTGTTCGAGTGACACTCCAGTGTCCTCAGCTAGACCCTTCAGGCGAACTGAGAAGGGCTGCCTCATTGAAGGCCTATTTTGAAAAAGAATGGAGCTCGCCAAGTCATTAATAGTAGAGCATGAGGGGTGCCTCTTGTCTGCTTTCACCTTAAGGAAATATACAAAGGACATGTAGGTTCTTTGCAGATGAAGCGACCACTCATTTGACTCAACGTAAAGGCTTTCTACGGGGCTGGTGCGAAAAGCACCCGTAGAAAGCCGGATGCCCAAATGGTGCACGGGGTCCAGCATTTTCAAGGCACTTTGAGTGGCAGACTGATAGACTACGGCCCCATAATCTAAGCGGGTGCAAATGAGGCTTCTATAGAGGTTCATGAGGCATTGCCTATCACTACCCCAAGTAGTACGTGACAACACTTTTAGAACATTCATGGCTTTTAAACATTTTGTTTTTAGATACTTGATGTACGGCACGAAGGACAACTTGTTGTCCAAGATTAGGCCTAAGAATTTATGCTCGGCTTTGACGGACAGACGCTGCCCGTTCAGTCGAATGTCAGGTTCCGAGTGCATGCCTCTCTTTCGAGAGAACAAAACACACGTGCTTTTTGTGGGTTCAGTCGGAATCCGTTTTCCTCTGCCCATTTGGAGAGCTTGTTTAAACCTAACTGAACCTGCCGCTCACACAATGCCAGATTGCAAGACCTAAAGCCAAGCTGGACGTCATCGACATATGTGCAATAAAACATATTGCGAGGGATGGTCAAGCGCAACGAATTCATTTTTATGAGAAAAAGTGTGCAGCTAAGTGCACCACCTTGTGGAACGCCTGTTTCCTGAACAAATGTTTGGGAAAGAACCGTGCCCACTCGGACACGGAATGTCCGGTTTGACAGGTAACTTTTGATTATGTGAAACATTCTTCCGCGCACGCCAAGGTGGGAAAGGTCTCTTAGAATTCCGAAACGCCATGTTGTATCATAAGCCTTTTCGATATCGAGGAACACAGAGAGAAAATATTGTTTATGGACGAAGGCGTCTCTGATCTGTGCCTCGATACGAACAAGGTGGTCTGTGGTGGATCTACCTTCTCGAAACCCGCACTGAAATGGGTCGAGCAAATTATTTGTTTCAAGGAAATGTACAAGTCGGCAGTTTATCATTTTTTCGAAGACTTTGCACAAGCAGCTTGTAAGTGCTATAGGCCTATAACTCGAGGATAAAGAAGGGTCTTTGCCCTCTTTCAAAGTGGGAATAATAATAGCCTCTTTCCAGGAGGTAGGGATAGCGCCAGAAAACCAGATAGCATTGTACAAACAAAGTAAGGTTTTTCGTGTTTCGATTGGTAGGTTTTTTAACATTTCATACACCACACGGTCAGAACCTGGGGCAGAAGTACTGCAGGAGTTTAGAGACATTTGCAGCTCAGCTAGACTGAAAGCTTGGTTATATGAATCGGATCTAGTGCATTTTTGTTCAAGTTTCTGCTTTTCTATTCTTGCTCTGTATTTTTGGAAAGTGTCAGTATAGTAGGATGAGCTGGACACCTGTTCGAAGTTTGCACCGAGGAAGTTTGCCTGATCTTCCAAGGTATCACCCCGAGTGTCCACGAGTGGAAGTGTGTGTACTTGTTTTCCTGCTATCCTACCGACCATGTTCCAGACTTTAGCCTCCTGTGTGTATGAATTGATCCCCGACAAAAACTTCTGCCAGCTTTCTCTTCTGGCCTGCCGACGCGTTCTCCTGCCTTGAGACCTTATTTTCTTGAAAGTGTCAAGATTTTCGGCTGTCGGTGAGTTCCGAAGCAGCCTCCAAGCTCTGTTTTGCTGTTTGCGCGCGTTTCGGCATTCAGAGTTCCACCATGGCACACGCCGTTTTCCTGGGTGCCCATTTGTTTGTGGGATGCATTTTGTTGCAGCATCGATCAAAAAAGCTGTGAAGTAGTCGACAGCAACATCAATGCTTAAAGTACATATGTCACTCCAATCTATACGAGCGATGGTATGAAACCGTTCCCAGTAGGCTCTGTTTATGAGCCATTTGGGAACACGGGGTGTACACTCAGTTGCTGTAGTTGTGCTCAAAACTACGGGAAAGTGGTCACTTCCGTACAGATTACTGACGACTTTCCACTGGAGTAGAGGCACAAGAGATGGAGACACTATGCTTAGGTCTATGGAGGAGTAGGTGTTATGTGCGAGATTATAATAGGTTGGTTCTTTTCTATTTAGGAGACATGCGTTCGACGAGAGAAGGAATTGTTCAATCAGTCGACCTCGCGCGTCGCAACGAGAGTCTCTCCATAGCCTGCTATGCGCATTGAAGTCTCCAAGGAGAACATAAGGCTCCGGAAGTTCATCAATTAAAGAGTGTAAATCACGTTTTTGCAGCTGATAGCTAGGAGGGATGTAAATAGTGCAGATTGTGATTAGTTTATCAAAAAGAACCGCTCGAACAGCCACTGCCTCAAGGGATGTTTGGAGTTGTAAGTGTGTGCATGCAATTCCTTGATTCACTATGATGGCAACACCTCCGGATGATGTCATGGCATCATCACGGTCCTTTCGAAAAATAACGTATTTGCGAAGAAAATTTATGTGTTTTAAATTAAGGTGTGTTTCTTGTACACAGAGCACTTTTGGTGAGTGTTCATGTAAGAGTTCTTGGATGTCGTCAAGGTTTCTGAGAAGGCCCCTGACGTTCCATTGTATAATTTGAGTGTTCATGGTGAATGTGAAATAGTGCTGTGTGTACGAAAAGCGAGTGGCTGCTTAGACGGGGAGTTTGAGTTCACTTAACAGGGCCATCACCAGGCCCTGTTATTTGCTTTTTTGTTTTTGTTTTCATGGCGCGCTCCAAGGAGCCACGCCGCTCTTTCGGCACCAAGGGTGCCGATGTATCCATTGCCTCCTCGGAGGCACTGGATGCCCGCACATGCGGGCTGTTATTTCGAATTTTGGGCCTCGCCTGGTGAGGGGAGGCCTTGAGACCCGAATACTCTGGAGTCTCCGGTTTCTGTTTGGGAGTAGGCGGTGTAGCCTGGGCTACAGCCGCCTTGGGGGCAGGTGCCACAACCGCCGGCTCGGAATGCGCGGGCCGGAGGGGTGGCGAGGGCTGGTGCGGCGGTGCCCCCTGACGCGCCGCATCAGCGTATGTAGGTCCATAGAATGGAGCGACTCTTCGCCGCGCTTCCTTAAATGTAATATTCTCCTTCACCTTCAACGTAATTATTTCTTTTTCTTTTTTCCAGTATGTGCAGGAGCGTGAATATGCGGCATGGTTTCCTTCGCAGTTTACACAGTGTGGCGGTTGTTTGCAGTTCTCAGACACGTGGCCTAGGACTCCACATTGTGCACAAGTCTGGCGACCACGACAGGTTTTGGAGCCATGGCCATACCTCTGGCATTGGAAGCAACGACGAGGGTTTGGTATGTACGGCCTGATAGATGTCTTCGTGTACCCGGTTTGAATAGATTCCGGTAGTTTACTGGATGCAAACGTGAGTATTAAGTGTTTTGTCGGTGTTTCCTTATTATCTCTTCTGATGATGATTCTCTGTACATTAGTGACATTTTGGCTCTTCCACCCCTCCAAAAGTTCAGTCTCAGTCAAGTCAATTAAGTCCATGTCAGATACCACTCCGCGAGTTGTGTTCATTGACCTATGTGGTGTAATGGTTATTGGTATGCCACCGAAATCTGAAAGACGGTCTAGCTTTTCAAATTGCTCTTTGTCGCGGATTTCGAGGAGAAGGTCTCCACTAGCCATTTTGGTTACCTTGTATCCTGTGCCAAGAGTTTCGGTGAGACATCTAGAAACTAGGAAAGGAGAGACGGTCCTGGCTTGCTTTTCAGTTTTTTTACAGTGGATAACATGAAAGTGAGGATATGTTTCTTTTGGCTGGTTGAAAAATTTATAGCATCGGTGCGTACCCGCTTTAAGCCGGTACGATCAGACATTAGGGGGAATGCTCCATGCATGCCTTTCTTATTTTTGTTCAGCAGCGTTGGCGGCCACCCACCACGGAGCCCAACGAGGGGACGCTACAAGTTTACAGATGCTGAAAACTGCAGACGCCAGCCGTACAACGCCACTATAACCCAATGCGCCTAGACCAAGGTAGGCTATTTGCACAGGGTTAACCCTAGCCGCCAGGAAGTTTGGAAGTAAACGGAAGAGAGTAGAAGACACGACAGATAAATAGTGAGAGATAAAGACGAAGATGTAGGGAGAGAGAGATAGGAAAAGGCGACTGCCGATTTCCCCTGGGTGGGTCAGCCCAGGGGTGCCGTCTACGTGAAGCCGGGGCCAAAGGGGTGTGTTGCCTCTTCCGGGGGGCCTTAAAGGTCCAATCACCCAGCGTCAGCTCAACCCCCAGGATCCCCTTTTCCCCGGACACGGCAAAGCCACGCACGGCTAGGCGTGGGAGGGAGTAGAAACTCCCCCGTTAGCTCGGGTCCGTGGTGTCGCTACACACCAAACGCCTGCTTTCACAGGCGCCCCTGCGGGGACTTGTTTTGTTGGGTTTTCGCTGTGCACAACATGGAATTTGGGGAAACATTGTCTGGGTTGGCTGAAAATTGAGATGTCATCGGTGCGTCCCCTCTTAGGCGGAGGACGATCTAGTAGACGGGGAAATGCAGGTGTTCCCATAGTAGTGTAGTTTTTTTTCGGCAGCAATGGCGACCACCCACCATGGAGTCCAACCAGGGGACGCTGAAGCACTTAATAGCATAAGGCTGCAGACGCCAGCCGTACATTGCCACTATAACCAAATATAACTACTCAAGGTTGAGTAATTACACAAGGTTAACCCTTGCCGCCAGGAAAAATCGGAAGTAAATGGAAGAGAGAAGAAGACAGGATAGATTTAAAGACGAGAAAAGACTAAGATGTAGGAAGAGAGAGATAGGAAAAGGCGACTGCCGATTTCCCCTGGGTGGGTCAGCCCAGGGGTGCCGTCTACGTGAAGCCGGGGCCAAAGGGGTGTGTTGCCTCTGCCGGGGGGCCTTAAAGGTCCAATCACCCAGCGTCGGCTCAACCCCCAGGATCCCCTTTTCCCCGGACACGGCAAAGCCACGCACGGCTAGGCGTGGGAGGGAGTAGAAACTCCCCCGTTAGCTCGGGTCCGTGGTGTCGCTACACACCAAACGCCTACCTGCGCAGGCGCCCCTGCGGGGTTGTGGTCGGTCTTAACTGACAGAGGTTGACCATGCAGGTCAATGTCGGGGTCAGGATGGAGGCCCCTCTTTCGGCTGAACAAGACACAAGTGCTCTTTTGCGCGTTGAGTATAAAACCATTCTCGATTGCCCATTGAGATACCTTGTTCAACCCTAGTTGAACTTGACGTTGGCACATTGAGATGTTGCACGATTTGTAACCAATCTGCACATCATCGACATATATGCAGTAAAAAATATTTCGTGGGAAAGACAGGTGCAAGGAATTCATTTTGACTATGAAAAGTGTGCAGCTCAATACACCTTCTTGTGGCACTCCTGTTTCTTGGACAAATACTCGAGATAAGACAGTGCCAACTTGGACACGGAATGTATGGTTGGACAGGTAGCTTTCGATAACTGTCAGCATTCTACCCCGCACACCTAAATGTGACAGGTCTCGCAATATGCCGAAGCGCTATGCAGTGTCATATGCCTTTTCCATATCGAGGAATACAGACAGGAAAAAATTGCTTATGAACAAAAGCATCGCGAATTTGTGCATCGATACGGACAAGGTGGTCAATGGTGGACCGAGCCTCTCGAAACCCACACTGGTATGGGTCAAGTAGGCCACTAATTTCAAGGAAGTGCATCAGGCGCCTGTTAATCATTTTTTTCAAAGACTTTGCAAATACAGCTGGTTAATGCTATTGGCCTGTAGCTGGAAACTGAGGCCGGGTCCTTGCCTTGTTTTAGAATTGGGATAATGATAGCTTCCTTCCAGGCTGAGGGTAGCTCGCCAGAAGACCATATCGCATTATAGAGAGAGAGGAGAGCTTTCTGGGTTTCAGTGGGCAGGTGTTTTAACATTTCATATGCCACACGCTCCGGGCCTGGTGCAGATTTATTGCAGCAGGCAAGTGAGGCCTGCAGTTCAGCCAAACAGAAAGGTTTGTTGTATGCCTCATGTGTTCTGGGCTTGCGCTCTAATCTCTGTTTTTCTATTGCGGTTTTGTATCGTCGGCACGCTTCACTATAGTGTGTTGAGCTGGAGACCTGTTCAAAGTGCGCTCCGAGAGTGTTTGCCTGGTCTTCCAAACTCTCCCCTTGTGTGTTCACCAGACGAAGCGAATGTGCTTCTCGTCCTACCACCTTACCAACCATGCTCCAGGCTCTCGACTAATCTGTGTATGAGTTAATGCCCGTTACAAATTTGTGCCAACTTTCTCTTCTCGCCTGTCGGCGCGTCCTCCTTGCTTGCGACTTGACGTTCTTAAAGTTTACAAGATTCTCGGCTGTGGGCGAGTCTCTAAGCAACCTCCATGCCTTATTTTGTTTTTTTTTCGAGCATCACGGCACTCATTATTCCACCATGGGACTCGTCGTTTGCTTGACGGTCCACAAGTTTGGGGAATACATGTTGTTGCTGCATCAACCAAGAAAGCTGTAAAGTAGCATACAGCATCCTCTATGCTCAATGCCGCCATGTCAGTCCAAGATAATAAAGTGATTTTTTGAAACTTTTCCCAATCGGCTTTGTCAGTGAGCCATTTGGGAACTTGTGCAGGACATGTATTTGTTATTGATGACCTGATAACGATAGGAAAATGGTCACTACCTTATGGATCATTAATAACTTGCCATTTAAGTAGAGGCAGGAGTGATGGGGATATTATGCTGAGGTCTATTGCGGAGTACGTATTGTTAGCAATGTTGTAGTATGTTGGCGCTTTCCGATTCAGCAGGCATGCACCGCAAGAAAAAAGAAGCTGTTCAATCAGGTGACCTCGAGCATCGCAGCGAGAGTCGCCCCACAAATTGCTATGTGCATTGAAATCTCCCAGGAGAATATAAGGTTCTGGAAGTTCGTCTATGAGGGACTCGAATTCATGTTTTTCAAGACGGTGTTGTGGAGGTATGTAGAGAGAGCAGATGGTGACGAGCTTATTCAATTGAACTGCTCGAACAGCCACCGCCTCAAGGGATGTTTGTAGTGTTAGGTGTGTGCATGAAATCCCTTGATTGACTATAATGGCAACACCACCGGATGGCACAATGGCATCAATCCGGTCGTTCCGAAAAATAACGTAGTGACGTAAAAAGTTGGTGTGTTTCGGTTTCAGGTGTGTCTCTTGTACGCACAGCACCTTAGGTGTATGTTTGTGTAAACGTTCCTGGATATCGTCGAGGTTTCTCAACAGTCCTCTGACGTTACACTGTACTATTTGTGCCATTTTAATTTAGTGTGGTGCTGTGCATACAGAGGTGTTGCGTTAGTTTGCAGGGCCTTTTGAGGGCCCTGTGATTCGAGGTTTTTCTTTTTTGGCGCGCTCCAAGGAGTTGCACCTATCCTTCGGCGTCTGAGGCGCCGGAGGAGTGGGACTTGTATCCATCACCTCTTGTGAGGTGGTGGATGGTGCCTGCTGGGCAGGCACATTAACTGAACTTTCGGACCTGACTGCGCCTGCAGTGGTCCGAGGTTCAGCAGACACTAGGGTCTGCCGGCGCTGTTTGTCAGGTGGCGGAGCAGTACAGGCTGCTCCAACCGGGGGCGCTGGCGGCACGACCGCGGCCACACACTGCGTGACGGTCGCGGGTGCCGAGGCATGTGGCGCGGCACCCCGGCGCGTCACATCTGCAAAGGAGGGATAAAATGGGTTGTGTATTGCGAAGCTTTGGCGCGCTTCTTGGAATGTGAGATTGAATTTAACCTTAAGTTCTACTATTTGTTTCTCTTTTTTCTATGCGGGGCATGATCGTGAGTAGGCAGCGTGGTCTCCTTCACAGTTCGAACAATGAGTTGTTTCTGAGGTGCAGTTGTCTGATATGTGTGGAATGGATGCGCACTTTGCGCAAGTGGCACGCCCTCTGCAACTCTGCGATAAATGACCGAAACGTTGGCACTTGAAACATCGACGAGGGTTGGGAATGTATGGTCTTACACGAAGCTTACAATAGCTGGTTTCGATCGATTCCGGCAGGTCACTTGTTCCGAAGATAATTATTACGTGTTTTGTAGGGGTCAGTTTGTTGTTGCGTCTTATTGTTATTCGTTCGACTTTGACCACGTTCTGGTCCTGCCAGCCTTCGAGCAGCTCACTTTCAGAAAGCTCAGAAAGATCATCATCAGAAATTACGCCACGGACAGTGTTCATGTACCTGTGTGGGCCCACCGAAACCGGGGTTTCACCAAAGGCTACAAGCTTAGACAGCTTTTCATACTGAGCTTTGTCACGAACCTCCAGAAGAAGATCGCCACTTCCCATCTTTGTTACTTTGTAACCTGGGCCTATTGCTTCTGTGAGAGTTTTGGAAACGAGGAAAGGTGAAATAGCTCGGACTGTCTTCTTTTCGTTTTGACTATGGATTACATGGTACTTTGGGAATGTCGGCTTTGGTGTGTTATGCAGGAAAGTATCTTCGGTGCGCCACCTTTTCAGGGAGCGATCAGGAAGGGGGGAAAAGATTTTGCCATAAAATACAATAAAGTTCGGCGGCCATGGTGGCCACCCACCACCGAGCCCAACAAGGGGACGCTACAAGATAGAACACTTGAAGGCGCCAGTCATACATCGCCGCTATAACCAGATATAACTACCCAAGGTTGGGTAACTACACAAGGTCTAGCCGCCAGGAAGTTTGGAAGTAAACGGAAGAGACTAGAAGACAGACAGATAAAAAGTGAGAGATAAAGACGAAGATGTAGGGAGAGAGAGATAGGAAAAGGCGACTGCCGAATTCCCCTGGGTGGGTCAGCCCAGGGGTGCCGTCTACGTGAAGCCGGGGCCAAAGGGGTGTGTTACCTCTTTCGGCGGGCCTTAAAGGTCCAATCACCCAGCATTGGCTCAACCCCCAGGATCCCCTTTTCCCCGGACACGGCAAAGCCACGCACGGCTAGGCGTGGGAGAGAGTCAAAACTCCCTCGTTAGCTCGGGTCCGTGGTGTCCCTACACACCAAACGCCTACTTGCGCAGGCGCCCCTGCAGGGCATCGAGTGCAATCGACGCAGCCGACTTTTTTATGTTGCAACCGGCTAATACGAAGCAAGCGTTTGCTTAAAAGCGTAGTGAATTTTTTTTGTTGTAGTTCAGTTGGATAAATTTCAAATACTTGTTTATTTGTTAGCACAAGTGCTTTCCTACTATCCTTGTTTTTGCATTCCACACAGCACACTTAGGTGCCTGTACTGTCATTTTTTCAGCTTGTTTTTGTTTGATGATGATGATGATGTGTGGTGCTTTGTGGCGCAAGGGCCAATTGATGGCCAAAGAGCGCCATTTCGATGAGTAGAGATGCGGACAATGATATGTTGCGTGGCTGTATAGGGGCCTTAAAATTCCTCGCGATAATGCGGGTAAAAACATAAGTATTAAGATAATGGCAGTGGCGTGATATGCATAGTAAAAAGGGTGACAAAGGTTTTGATAATAAAAGCATGTAAAAATATTTGGCGCTAGCACAAGTGCCTCATCAGCGCAAGTGCTTTTAAATATAGTCGCACTTGCCTCATCAGGCAAGTGCTTTTATATATAGTCGCTGCAGCAGCAACCTCTCTTGGGAGGTCACGCTACACAATGCCTGGGTATATTACATGATAAAAACCGACATCTCTTACAAAAGCTAGCAATGATTTATGGGTGAAAAGTGGTTCCCTACCGATGATGATGATGGTAGATTTTAGTGGCGCAGGGGCAACTCAGGCCAAAGAGCACCAAACACACGGTTTTTGGTCGATTTGATTATAACATTCTATTCAGGGTGGCAAGAATAAAAGAGTAGTGTATAGGACTTAAACTTAGGTGTAGTGACTATGTTTGATGGGTTTAAAACTGGCTATGCTTATGGGTTTTACAAAGTCAAGCCGTGTCGTCAACAGTCCTTGTCAAGACAAGGAGTGCGTGCTGCATGACATTTGATAAAAAAAAAACTCTCAGCCGTCCCCTCAGGATTGAGAGGAGGCTAAGATTAGTGAGAGTATGTTATGGAATGTAGGAAGCCTACACTAGCTAAAAACTTTAAGACTACTTTTGGGGGAAACAAGGAATCGTCTCCAGAAAAAATTGTGGATGAGGCGGAATGTGACATTTGTACAGCTTTGGAAAGTGACACAGTCTTTCTGGTTCGAGGTATGGACAGGTGATTAGAACGTGAACGACAGACAGCTCATCACCACATTTTGCACAATGTGGTGCTGGAGAGTTCTTTAAAAGGTGCGAGTGTGTTGCATGTGTATGACCGATCCTGAGTCTGCACAGTGCAACCTCTTGGTGCCTGTTACGTTTTCAGTCACATATCTTCCTATTCTTGGCTTTACTAAGTGCAGTTTGTTTGCATTTGCTGCGTTCCTTTCATCTTGCCATTGCTTACGCATTCGATTTCTGATTAGCGGCCTCAAGTCCTCATATGGGATGACGGCTACGTCTACTGTTGGGCGGAGTGCAGCGGACTTCGCAAGTTGGTCCGCTGCCTCATTGCCAGCTATGTTGCCGTGTTCCGGAATCCAGCATAGCGTGATTTTCAGGTTGGATCTGTAGGCTAACATGAGGCAGTTTAGAAGGGTATTAGTCACTGGATATTTATGTGTCTTTGCGGAAGACAACGCAGTCACTGCACTGAGAGAATCTGTGTATATGATGGATGATGATATATGGTGTTTTTTGGCGCAAGGGCCATTTGATGGCCAAAGAGCGCCAGTTCATGAGACAGCAACGTGGACAATTGTTGTGATTAGCGGCTGTATAAGGGCCATAAAATTCCTCGCAGTAAAGCGGGTAAAAACATACAAGTAATAAAATCATGACTATGCCGTGAAAGGTGTGCATGCTGTGAATAGGTGACAAAAGTTCGTGATAATGAAAAACGATGATGGACATGTATGGCTTTAGCACAAGTACCTCACACGTTAGTACCCCTGCGTGCAAGGGCCGTGAGGCAAGTGCTTTCCTGTGTAGCCACCGCAGCAAAAACCTCTCTGGAGAGGTCGTGCTACGGTATGCCTGGGTATATGATATGAAAATTATGAATTTCCTTTAAAAACGCTAATAATGATTTGTGACTAAAAAGCGGTTCCCTACCGACGAACATTGCAGGGTGTAAAGGTATGTGTTGTCGGTAGGATAGTGGGAAGTGTTGTCTTCTTAGAGTGTCTAAATATTTACATTGAATTAAAACGTGAAGAACTGTTAATGCCTCACCACATTTATCACACAATGGTGGATCACCACCGGAAAAAAGATGTGTGTGTGTCGTGTATATGTGTCCTATTCTGAGTCTTGTTAGTGTTACCTCTGTTAGACGTGATTTTGTTACTGGTGGCCAATGGCCAAGGTGTGGCTTGATAACGTGTAGTTTGTTTTGTGTGTGTGTATCCCACTTGCTCTGCCAGTAGTCCCTGAGTTTTCGTTTGAGAGACGGCTTAAGATCAAGGGCCGGGATTGATGTCGGTGTAATGGCGGTGCTTTCATGGGCGGATGCAGCAAGCTGATCCGCCATCACGTTGCCTTGAATCTCACGGTGCCCTGGCACCCAGCACACAACAACATGTCTGTTGAGTGCGTAGACGGTGCATAAAATGGAGTAAAGTGAGACAAGGACTGGGTTTTTGTGTTTTTTAAGAGTGTGCAGAGCCGTTACTACACTGAGGGAGTCTGTATAAATTACTGCTTTTTGTATTTGTAATTGTTTTATGTGTTTAGCTGCCACAAGTATCGCGTAAGCTTCCGCTGTGAAGATACTTGTGCGTGGATGTAGAGGGCCAGCATCCGAAAAGGAAGGGCCAACAGCAGCGTAGGACACAGAGGAGTTAGACTTAGAGGCATCTGTAAAAAACTCAGGACGTGTGTATTTGTGTTGAAGTTCCAAGAAGTATGTTCGAATATGGGCAATAGGCGCATGTTTAGTAACTTCTAAAAGAGACACATCGCAATCTATAGTCTGCCACTGCCACGGTGGCGGGTATGCTACAGGAGCCATTAAACTGTGTTCGAGTGACACTCCAGTGTCCTCAGCTAGACCCTTCAGGCGAACTGAGAAGGGCTGCCTCATTGAAGGCCTGTTTTGAAAAAGAATGGAGCTCGACAAGTCATTAATAGTAGAGTATGAGGGGTGCCTCTTGTCTGCTTTCACCTTCAGGAAATATACAAAGGACATGTAGGTTCTTTGCAGATGAAGTGACCACTCATTTGACTCAACATAAAGGCTTTCTACGGGGCTGGTGCGAAAAGCACCCGTAGAAAGCCGGATGCCCAAATGGTGTACGGGGTCCAGCATCTTCAAGGCACTTTGAGTCGCTGACTGATAAACAACGCCCCCATAATCTAAGCGGGTGCGAATGAGGCTTCTATAGAGGTTCATGAGGCATTGCCTATCATTACCCCAAGTAGTACGTGACAACACTTTTAAAACATTCATGGCTTTTAAACATTTTGTTTTTAGATACTTGATATACGGCACGAAGGACAACTTGTGATGATGATGATGTTTAGAGTTTAATGGCGCAAGGCCGACTAAGGGCAAAGAGCGCCAAACAGAAGTGATTACATTAAAGTGACAAGGAAGTAAAAGAACATCTCAGTAAAAATAAACAAAGTAAAACACAACGTAATGGAAGATGACTGGTCTAAAGGGCCAGGTTGTCAAGTATGATAAGAAATGAGATGTAAAAATTTCACGTCGGTAAGAAATTCTAAAACGCGTTTGACTGAAAACAGTGCTTCGTCTCCTATGAAGTGTGACGGGTGTGGTGGAATATGTCGCGTGTGTAGTTGTGGGAAGTATTTGCGTCGTGTTGTGTCAAGTGCCTTACATTGTATCAGGATGTGGATCACGGATAGGGCCTCTCCGCACCTGCTGCACAGAGGTCTTGGAGACCCAGTGAGAAGGTGCGAGTGCGTTGCATGAGTGTGCCCTATCCGTAATCTGGCCAAGGCGACTTCAGTGTATCTATTACGTGCGTCGGTGGTGTATGGTCCCAAATGTGGTTTTATTACGTGTTACTTGTTGTCTGTTTGTTCACTCCAGTGTGTTTGCCATGTTTTACGAAGTTGTTGTCTGATGTGTGGTTTCACGTCGGTGTAGGGTAATGTGGTTATGTCTACTGTATTTAGGAGTGTAGTAGCAGCAGCCATTCGATCCGCTGCTTCGTTCCCGGCTATACCACAGTGGCCAGGGACCCAACAAAGAACCAGTTCAAGGTTGCGTACATACACAGACATAACAGCTTTGACAATTAGATTGACAACATGGTTTTTCGAAGGCATTGTTGACGACAGTGCCCGCACAACACTGAGGGAGTCTGTATAGATAATGGATTGTGAGATGTCGCTTTGAAGTATATGATTAACAACAAGAAGAACACCATACGCCTCTGCGGTAAAGATACTAGTATGACTATTCAGCGTTTTAGTGACACTAAGGCCGGGTCCATGCGCAGCGCAGGACACAGAGGTGGCAGTTCTAGAGGCGTCCGTATAAAATTCAGCACATTGATACTTATGCTGCAGATGCAAGAAATGCTGCAGAATAGCACATGTGGGAGCTCGGTTTTTATCTATATGTGTAAAAGATGTGTCACACAAGACAGCGCGGAGATGCCATGGTGCTATAAAATCTGTTGGAGAACTTTGGATGGTGTCTAGAAAAGAGACAGAAAGCTCTGACGCTTCCTCTCTAGCTCTGTAGGAGAAAGACGCAGAGAACGATGGTCGGTTTAAAAGGAGTTCAGTCATGGACGTATCATAAAAAACTGATTTAAAAGGATGGTGAGGCATGGATGAAAGTTTAAAAGCATAAAGGAGATCTGTGTATGCTCGCTGACGTTGCAGGTTCCATTTGTTACACTCCACATAGAGGCTTTCGACCGGACTAGTCCGGAATGCACCACACGCCAGGCGGAGCCCCAGATGGAGTACCGGGTCCAGCATTTTGAGGGATGTTTTACTTGCTGACCCATAAACAACGCAACCATAGTCCAATCGCGAACCTATTAGGCTGGTAAAAACACGTAATAAAAGTTGTTTGTCAGCACCAAAAGAAATGTGCGAGAGAACCTTCATGATAGTCAGTGTTTTTAAGCATTTATGTTTTAGTTGTTTTATGTGTGGGATGAATGTCAGCTTTTCGTCAAAGATTATTCCTAAAAACTTGTGTTCCTTTTTGACGGGAATTGACACACCATTAAGATGAATGTCAGGATCCGGCCGGATGCCACGCCTCTTAGAAAAAATAACACAAGTGCACTTCCCCGGATTAAATTTAAACCCGTTCCTATCTGCCCAGCCAGCTAGCTTGCTAACACCAAGCTGTACTTGGCGCTCGCAGACAGATAGGTTACAAGACTTAAAAGATAATTGTACGTCGTCTACATAAATTAAGCAGGAAATCGACGGTGGCAATGCCTTCCTCAGTGAGTTCATTTTCACAATGAAAAGGGTGCAACTTAAAACTCCACCTTGTGGCACTCCATTTTCCTGAACATGAACTCTAGATAGTGCAGTTCCAACACGCACGCGAAACGTTCTTTCGGACATGTAACTGGCAAGCGTGTTGAACATGTTACCCGAAATGCCAAAAGACTTGAGATCAATGAGGATACCATACCTCCAAGCAGTATCATACGCCTTTTCTAAATCAAAAAATACTGTCATGCAGTACTGCTTGTGGAGGAAAGCATCTTTTACATATGCCTCTAATGCAACGAGTTGATCGTTGGTAGATCGCCCCGCCCTGAAGCCTGCCTGGCAGCCCTCGAGAAGACCGTTGTACTCGAGAAAGTACACAAGTCTCCTGTTTATTATCTTCTCGAAGAGCTTACACAGGCAGCTAGTCAGGGCAATGGGACGATAACTGGCAGGAGAGGAAGGGTCCTTCCCTTCCTGTAGGAAAGCTACTACTATGGCCTCCCTCCAAGAGCGAGGAATGTGCCCCAAAAGCCATATTTTATTGTATAGGTGTAAGAGTGTTTCAAGAGTGTCTGGGTGTAGGTGCTGTATCATGGTGTATGTAACCTTATCTGCACCTGGAGCTGAAGGTTTGCACGTGCTCAAGGCAGCCCTCAACTCATAGAGAGTGAATTCAGAGTTGTAAGAACTGTTCGATTTCTCTTTGTCGTGTAAGGGCTTTTTTCCAACAGATGTTTTGTGTTTCATGAAAGTGTTTGTGTAGTGTGCTGAGCTGGACACGTGTTGGAAGTGTTGTGCGAGTGTGTTAGCCTGGTCTTCCAGTGTGTCCCCTGTTGTACTAACCAGGGGCAGGCTGTGTGTCTGTTGTCCTTTTAGTTTGCGTATTCGTGTCCAGACTTTGTGTGTGTCAGTGTATGAGTTGATGGAAGTGAGGAAGGTGCGCCAGCTGTCCCTTTTCGCCTCACGACGCACTCGCTTCCCAAAAGCCTTTGCCCGTTTAAACGAAATGAGGTTGTCCGACGTGGGGTACCGGCGAAGGACACCCCATGCTTTGTTCTGGGCCTGTCGCGCCCGCCTGCAGTCCTCGTTCCACCAGGGCCGCCTTGGGTTGCAGGACGCACTGGAGGCCAGGGGAATGGACTTTTCGGCGGCGTCAAGGATGTGCGCCGTGATGAGTTGGGCGGCTTCCTCCACGTGTAGGTGTTCTATGGATGTGTGGTGTAGTTGAGATGTTTGTGTGAATGTGCTCCAGTTTGCTTTTGATTCATTAAACCTTTTATGGGAAGATGAACTGCTCGGGCCTGTACCTAGATACGTTAATGAGGTGGGGAAATGGTCACTACCATATGGGTCCGTGCCCACACCCCACTCAAGACATGGAAAGAGAGCTGCGGAACCAATGGCCAAGTCAAGATGCGAGTATGTATTGTGTCCTAAGTTATGGTATGTAGGCTGTTTTTTGTTGAAAAGGCATGATCCGGAGGATGTAAGAAACTTCTCTATTAGGCGACCTCGGGCATCCGTTCTGGAGGAGCCCCAAAGAGGGTTGTGCGCATTAAGGTCGCCTATGAGGATGTACGGTTCGGGCAGCTGGTCGACCAGCGCCTCGAAGTCAGAGCTCACAAGTGAAAAATCCGGAGAGATGTAAACGGAGCATACCGTTATCAACTTATTAAATATTATTGTACGGATCGCTACAGCCTCGAGGACAGTGTTTAAAGAGATAGGGTGGCATGCTAATGACTTCAGTGCGATAATAGCAACACCTCCTGAGGAGTGGGTGCAGCCAACCCTGTCCTTTCTGAATACCATATACCTATTTAAGAAATTTGTGTTTTTAGAATTAAGGTGGGTTTCCTGGAGACACATGATACTTGGCTGTCTGTCATGCAGAATCTCATACACATCGTCCAGGTTTTTAAGGAGGCCTCTGCAGTTCCATTGGATTATGTTTTCTGTTCCCATTATTTGAATTTAAGTAGACTGGAGTGTGTGTGTTTGTTTGTGTTCATGTGTCGTCTTTCGGGGCTGTTACTCTTGGCTTGGGCTTTTTAGGCCCTTCTGAAGGCTTAGCCGTCACAGGCCGCTCCTTGCGCTGCGTGGCAGGCAGGAACGGCCAGACATCCATGTCATTTTTTTTATTTTTTTTTCACAATACTGCAGGCCAATGTGCTGGCCCAAGCAGGAGTGGATACATCAAAACGTAATTGTAGAAAACAACAGACAACAATGCAAAAGAAACAAAAGGTTAAGAAAGAAGGTGACGCTCAAGGTCACCAAGAAACTTATTAGAATGAAAGATGTCACACGGCAAACAATTCCAGTCATCGACAGTTCTAGGAAAAAAACTATATTTAAAAGCATTTGATCGGGCAAAAATTGAGGTTAGAGCATGTTCATGACCATGACGAGTACGTCGTACTGAGAGCGGTTTAACACAGTCAGGGAGATCAATTTTTACAATACCACACAAACAATTGTAAAGAAAGGAAAGACGACTGAACTTTCTCCGGGCTTCTAAAGTAGAAATGTCGTTTAATTGCATTAAGGTGGTCGGGGAATCAAACCTACGATATTTGCCAAAAATAAACCTTACAGCCTTTCTGTTAATACGTTCCAGATTCATAATATCTTTCTTGGTATGCGGATCCCAGATAATAGAAGCATACTCAAGCTTAGAACGAACACAGGCATTATAGGCTAGAATTTTAGTACGCGAGGGTGCAGATGCTAGTTTTCTTTTTAGAAACCATAGCTTACGTAATGCAGAAGTGGTAATGTCAGTTATGTGGGTCGACCAAGTTAATTTGCTTGAGAGTGTGACGCCCAAGTACTTATATTTGTCTACATTATTTATGTTAGTGCCTCTTAGAGTATAGTGGAATTGACTAGGACGTAGCTTCCTGGTGATGCGCAGAAGCACAGTTTTGTTAGTGTTTAACTGCATGCCCCCGTTCTGACACCAGTTATCGATAGCGATAAGTGCATCTTGTAAAGCCACATGATCACACGGTGAGGAAATTTGCTTAAAAATGACGCAATCATCCGCGAACAAACGCACAGACACATTTTCAGGAATAAGAGAAGCTAAATCATTAACATAAATTAAAAACAAAAGTGGCCCTAGCACGCTTCCCTGTGGGACTCCAGAGGACACACGAAGAACAGTCGATGAAGAATTACCAATCACTACATACTGACGTCTATCTTGAAGGTAAGCCTGAATCCACAGAACAATTTTTGTAGGTAGTCCAATACGCTGTAATTTGTGTAACAATTTCCCGTGTGGCACTTTATCGAAGGCTTTACAAAGATCTAAAAACAGTACATCAGTTTGCCCAGAAACATCAAGCACACGTGCAAACTCATGGACAGTTGTAACTAACTGGGTAACAGTAGATAACCCCCTTCTGAAGCCATGCTGATGCTTTGATAGAACATTGTGTTCACTGAGAAATTCATACACGTAATTAGAAATAACGTGCTCAAGAAGCTTGCAACAACTGCTCGTAATAGAAATAGGGCGGTAATTCTCAAATGATAAGGGGTCACCTTTTTTATGAATTGGTTTCACACGTGCTATACCCCAATCAGCCGGTATTTCCCCCGTAGCAATTGAAAGATTAAAAAGTCCAGTTAGAAATTCCGATAAGTATTCAGCGTAGCGGTTAAAAAAAGCATTAGGAATGCCGTCAGGCCCCGGAGGTTTTTTGGGATCAAGTTGTAATAGCATGTGCAAAACGCCTTCTTGCGTCACTAATAGGTCATTGTCTGAGTCAACGAATGAATTCTCAAGTTCATAATCATCGGTTTGAGAAAAAACGCTCTGGAAGTATGTATTAAAGTGTTCAGCAATAGTTGGAGCATCAGTTATTATTACACCATTAACCTTCATTTTACTACTCTCTGTCTTAGACTCGCTTAAATACCTCCAAAATTTTTGAGGGCTATTCTGAAGAAATTCAGTCAGCGTATTACTATAAAAAGTGTTTCTTGCTTGTGCCAAGCTTGTTTTTAGTTTGTCTTTCAGTACGTTAAGCTGGGGTGTCATTGGCACATGCTTCTTGCGAAGCCTTTTAATTTTACGCTTCATGTGGATTATTTCACGGCTAATCCAAGGGTTTGCACGATGCTTATAAGTTTTTCGACACGGTACAAAATTTTCAACACAATGACGTATGGTTCTAACAAGCAATTGCCAAGAGGTCTCAACATTGTGTAACAAGGATCCGATATGCGTTTCAAGGTAGTCAATTATAGCTACATCATTCGCCCTAGTAAATTCCTTTATTAGTGTGGCAGGCTGAGTATTTTTAGCATGATGTAAAGCCTTATTCCAAGTAAAAAAAATCAGTTTATGATCAGAAATGCCCGGTTCGATTGCAACATGGCCATCAGAAAATATTTCACTTAGAAAGAGTAAATCCAAAATCGACCCGCCTCGAGTACAGACATCCACAGCTTGCTTGAGGTTGAGCAAAAACATGATGTCAAGAATTGAGTCACCCGAAGGAGAGCAGCCATAGCTTAAATTATCCCAAACAATAGATGGCAAATTAAAATCACCTGTTAGCAAGACGTGTTTCCCGCATAAACTTAGAAGTCGATCATATAATTTCATCAAAAACATATCATCTGCATTAGGTGTACGGTAAAGAGCACAAAGAATAAAGGTAACATGGTCAAGCGATATTTTCAAAAATATGCTTTCATGATCAGCAATTTGATCGGCGAGACAGGCGTCAACGGAATCTTTTACAATAACCACCACGCCCCCACCACGAGAGCCTCTATCCCGCCTAAAAACTTGATATCCAGGCGGCACAATTTCGTTGTCACTTATCAGACCATGTAGCCAGGTCTCGGTAATGACGCAAATATGTGGGTCATATAAAAAAAGAAGATTTTCAAGCTTATCGATTTTGTTAGCTAGGCTTCTAGCATTAAAAGATATCAAGCGAAGCTGGAAAGTTGGGAATTGCTATGCCTTAGCGGGGTGCTTTTTAACCTTTGACAGCCATTGACGGGAGTTTGAAGAGTCGTTCCAACTGAAAAGGTCGGTACCAATACGGAGCCTATCTTCAACAAGAAATACATTTTTACCGGCATCTTTATCTGCCTTAGCTGACTGCCAAAGCAATTTACGTTTCCGACGCGTTTCCGCACAGTAGTCGTTTTCAATACTAATCTTGGAGCCCTTAAGTTTTGAAACGTTTTTCCAGATAGCCTGTTTTTCCCTGTAGTCTTGGAAATATAGAAATATCGGCCTGTTATCTTTATTGCGTCCAAGCCTGTGAATACGAGCGACAGAAGAGCAATTCACACCTAGCTTATTCCCAAACAATTCATCAATAACCTTACGTCGCAGATCGGATTCAGTTTCATCCTGCGATTCAGCAATACCAAAAACTATCAAATTCGATCTGCGGGTGTAGTTTTCTAGGTCAATGAACTTCGCGCTCTGGGTTTGAACGGCCTCTTGAACAGTTTCAACGGTAGTGGTTAGTTTTCCATGGGTTTCGTTAACATTAGCTTCAAGGGCATTTAGGCGCACACCAAAACTCTCGATCGTTTTTTCAGTACCTTCAAGACGAGTTTTTAAATCGGCTATCTCTGCCTTGATTTCCCTCTGTCCATCCAGGATTGCCTGAAACATTTGTTCAACAGTAGGACCAGGATTTGATTCCACGTCCCCACAGAGAATAATTTTGCATGAACAGTAGCACTCATACGCAATAAGAAAGCAGGTGCGTGGGCACGGCAGAATAACAAGAAATCTGTTGTCACTACGTATTGAATATTCGTATCTAACCTGTACGATGAAGAAACGAAAAGCCGTGAGCCACATGTTCCCAGTGCTTTCGCCGCGCCCACTGACGATGCTGAGGAATGGTCCAGCTTTTATAGCGTTGGTTGCAACTGACGTAGCACATCCGGACCGGAAATGCAGCAGCGCCTCTTCGATGACGGTGACGTCGAAGTCATGTTGCTGTCTTGAATTGCCTTGATAAAACGGCTCGGCGGTGGGAATCGATGATAAGGCCCCAGCAGCTGAATTCAGCAACGCCTGTACGATGAAGAAACGAAAAGCCGTGGGCCACATGTTCCCAGTGCTTTCGCCGCGCCCACTGACGATGCTGAGGAATGGTCCAGCTTTTATAGCGTTGGTTGCGACTGACGTAGCACATCCGGACCGGAAATGCAGCAGCGCCTCTTCGATGACGGTGACGTCGAAGTCATGTTGCTGTCTTGAATTGCCTTGATAAAACGGCTCGGCGGTGGGAATCGATGATAAGGCCCCAGCAGCTGAATTCAGCAACGCCTGTACGATGAAGAAACGAAAAGCCGTGAGCCACATGTTCCCAGTGCTTTCGCCGCGCCCACTGACGATGCTGAGGAATGGTCCAGCTTTTATAGCGTTGGTTGCGACTGACGTAGCACATCCGGACCGGAAATGCAGCAGCGCCTCTTCGATGACGGTGACGTCGAAGTCATGTTGCTGTCTTGAATTGCCTTGATAAAACGGCTCGGCGGTGGGAATCGATGATAAGGCCCCAGCAGCTGAATTCAGCAACGCCTGTACGATGAAGAAACGAAAAGCCGTGAGCCACATGTTCCCAGTGCTTTCGCCGCGCCCACTCAAGTCATCATCAGATGTCCGAGGGGTGCCCGTCGAGCCGGGCCCCCCGGACTTGGCCCCCTTTCGGAAGCCCTTCGTTTGAGCCGCCACCCCCGGGGGTGCCACAGGTGGCACGGGCGGTGCGGTGGCGGTGGGATCCGGTGCGGGGCCCGCGGTGTCCATCATCTCGGCACCCTCCAACGCACTGGAGGACGGGGAGGCCGAGGCGGGAGCGGCACCGGTCCCGACAGAACTGGTTTGCACCACATCCGCTGCTGCCTCAGCAAGCGGTGTGGCGACAGATTGGGCTGCAAGAGGCAACCCAGGGGGGGGCGGGGGCGGGACCAAGTCCGACTCGCGGTACTGGGTCCCCGCCGAAACAAGACGCCGCTCCGCCCCCCGGCGAGCTGCGTCGGCGTACCTCCCCAGAGGGAAAGAGGCGAACCTCTTTCGCGCCTCCGGGAAGGTGATGTTCTCTGTGACCTTTATGTTTATTATTTTCTTTTCCAATTGAAACTTCTCGCATTTTCTGGAGTACGCCGCGTGTGGGCCCTGACAGTTGATGCAGAGAAGTTGTTGAGAGCTACAATTATCAGTGGGATGGTCATGTTGGGCGCACTTGGCACAGGTTATTTGGCCCCGACACGAGTTAGTACCATGCCCGAACCTCTGGCACTTGAAACAGCGCCGCGGGTTCGGGATGTACGCTCGGACGGAGCACCGGATAAAGCCTGCATTAATATAATCTGGAAGATTGGACCGATCAAATGTGAGGATTATGTGCCTAGTGGGTATTTCCTTGTCATCTCTTCTGATGGTAATGCGCCGAACTGCCGTCACACCTTGGTTTCGCAGGCCTTCAAGGAGGTCGGCCTCTGTCTCGTTTGCCAGATCTGGCTCCGAAATCACGCCCTGGGAGCTGTTGAGGCTGCGGTGGGGCGTGACTCGAATGGCCAGATCGGCGATGCGGGTTTGAGCAAGGAGCTTGTCGGCCTGGTCCTCTCTACTGAGCTCGACAAGGACTTCGCCAGTTCGTTGTTTTTTGGCCTTGTACGACTCTCCAACAACACTATCAAGAAACTTTGACACAGGAAATACCGACAGTGAAGAAAGAGGTTTGGATTGGTCGACCGATTCCATCACCATGAAGCGAGGAAAGTTGTTCGGTTTGGGAGGACTCAAGTTAGGTAGTGGTGGGAAAGAAACTTCGGTGCGGCCCCTTTTCGGGGGCCGATCACGTTTGGGGGGGGTTTGGAAAATGCCATGTGACAGATTGAAAAGAGGTCCCGGAGCTCCCTGCCTGGTAGACAGGCAGGGAGCCCATCGGCCGGAGCTTGACCAAGGCTCCGACGGCCACCGTTTACGGCTTCTACCCTTCACCTATAAACACCTCGCCACGGTTGGGCACAGCTTATGTTGGGAGCTCGGGGTCCGCGGTGTCGCCACTCACCGTCACCTAGATTACTCAAGGTGCCCCGTGCGGGGGAAGGACAACTTGTTGTCCAAGATTAGGCCTAAGAATTTATGCTCGGCTTTGACGGACAGACGTTGCCCGTTCAGTCGAATGTCAGGTTTCGAGTGCATGCCTCTCTTTCGAGAGAACAAAACACACGTGCTTTTTTGTGGGTTCAGTCGGAATCCGTTTTCCTCTGCCCATTTGGAGAGCTTGTTTAAACCTAACTGAACCTGCCGCTCACACAATGGCAGATTGCAAGACCTAAAGCCAAGCTGGACGTCATCGACATATGTGCAATAAAACATATTGCGAGGGATGGACAAGCGCAAGGAATTCATTTTTATGAGAAAAAGTGTGCAGCTAAGTACACCACCTTGTGGCACGCCTGTTTCCTGAACAAATGTTTGGGAAAAAACCATGCCCACTCGGACACGGAATGTCCGGTTTGACAGGTAACTTTCGATTATGTGAAACATTCTTCCGCGCACGCCAAGGTGGGAAAGGTCTCTTAGAATGCCGAAACGCCATGTTGTATCATAAGCCTTTTCGATATCGAGGAACACAGAGAGAAAATATTGTTTATGGACGAAGGCGTCTCTGATCTGTGCCTCGATACGAACAAGGTGGTCTGTGGTGGATCTACCTTCTCGAAACCCGCACTGAAATGGGTCGAGCAAATTATTTGTTTCAAGGAAATGTACAAGTCGGCAGTTTATCATTTTTTTTTCGAAGACTTTGCACAAGCAGCTTGTAAGTGCTATAGGCCTATAACTCGAGGGTAAAGAAGGGTCTTTGCCCTCTTTCAAAATGGGAATAATAATAGCCTCTTTCCAGGAGGCAGGGATAGCGCCAGAAAACCAGATAGCATTGTACAAACAAAGTAAGGTTTTTCGTGTTTCGATTGGTAGGTTTCTTAACATTTCATACACCACACGGTCAGAACCTGGGGCAGAAGTACTGCAGGAGTTTAGAGACATTTGCAGCTCAGCTAGACTGAAAGCTTGGTTATATGCCTAGGATCTAGTGCATTTGTGTTCAAGTTTCTGCTTTTCTATTCTTGTTCTGTATTTTTGGAAAGTGTCAGTATAGTGGGATGAGCTGGACACCTGTTCGAAGTGTGCACCGAGGAAGTTTGCCTGATCTTCCAAGGTATCACCCCGAGTGTCCACGAGTGGAAGTGTGTGTACTTGTTTTCCTGCTATCCTACCGACCATGTTCCAGACTTTAGCCTCCTGTGTGTATGAATTGATCCCTGACAAAAACTTCTGCCAGCTTTCTCTTCTGACCTGCCGACGCGTTCTCCTGCCTTGAGACTTTATTTTCTTGAAGGTTTCAAGAATTTCGGCTGTCGGTGAGTTCCGAAGCAGCCTCCAAGCTCTGTTTTGCTGTTTGCGCGCGTTTCGGCATTCAGAGTTCCACCATGGCACACGCCGTTTTCCTGGGTGTCCATTTGTTTGTGGGAAGCATTTTGTTGCAGCATCAATCAAAAACGCTGTGAAGTAGTTCACAGCAACATCAATGTTCAAAGTACAGATGTCATTCCAACCTTGACAAGCGATAGTATAAAACTGTTCCCAGTCGGCTCTGTTTATGAGCCACTTGGGAACGCGTGGTGGACACTCAGTTACTGTCGTTGTGCTCAAAACTACGGGGAAGTGGTCACTTCCGTACAGATTACTGACGACTTTCCACTGTAGTAGAGGCACAAGAGATGGAGATACTATGGTCAGGTCTATAGAGGAGTAGGTGTTATTAGCGAGGTTATAATAGGTTGGTACTTTTCGATTTAGGAGACACGCGCTCGATGAGATAAGGAACTGTTCGATCAGCCGACCTCGCGCGTCATACCGAGAGTCACCCCATAGCCTGCTATGCGCATTAAAGTCTCCGAGGAGAACATAAGGTTCCGGAGGTTGATCAATTAGAGAGTGTAAATCACGTTTTTGCAGCTGATAGCTAGGAGGAATGTAGATAGTGCAGATTGTGATCAGTTTATCAAAAAGAACCGCTCGAACAGCCATTGCCTCAAGGGATGTTTGTAGTTGTAGGTGTGTGCATGCAGTTCCTTGTTTCACTATGATGGCAACACCTCCGGATGATGTCATGGCATCAGCACGGTCCTTTCGAAAAATAACGTGTTTGCGAAGAAAATTTTTGTGTTTTGAATTAAGGTGTGTTTCTTGTACACACAGCACTTATGGTGTGTGTTCGTGTAAGAGTTCTTGGATGTCGTCAAGGTTTCTGAGAAGGCCCCTGACGTTCCATTGTATAATTTGAGTGTTCATGGTGAATGTAAAATAATGCTGTGTGTACGAAGAGCGAGTGGCTGTTTAGACGGGGAGTTTGAGTTCACTTAACAGGGCCATCACCAGGCCCTGTTATTTGCTTTTTTGTTTTCTTGGCGCGCTCCAAGGAGCCACGCCGCTCTTTCGGCACCAAGGGTGGCGACGTATCCATTGCCTCCTCGGAGGCACTGGATGCCCGCACGTGCGGGCTGTTAGTTCGGATTTTAGGCCTCGCCTGGTGAGGGGAGGCCTTGAGACCCGAAGACTCTGGAGTCTCCGGCCTCTGTTTGGGAGCAGGCGGTGTAGCCTGGGCTACAGCCGCCTTGGGGGCAGGTGCCACAACCGCCGGCTCGGTATGCGCGGGCCGAAGGTGTGGCGAGGGCTGGTGCGGCGGTGCCCCCTGACGCGCCGCATCAGCGTATGTAGGTCCATAGAATGGAGCGACTCTTCGCCGTGCTTCCTTAAACGTAATGTTCTCCTTCACCTTCAATGTAATTATTTCTTTTTCTTTTTTCCAGTAGGTGCAGGAGCGTGAATATGCGGCATGGTTTCCTTCGCAGTTTACACAGTGTGGCGGTTGTTTGCAGTTCTCAGACACGTGGCCTAGGACTCCACATTGTGCACAAGCCTGGCGACCACGACAGGTTTTAGAGCCATGGCCATACCTCTGGCATTGGAAGCAACGACGAGGGTTTGGTATATACGGTCTGATAGATGTCTTTGTGTACCCTGTTTGTATGGAATCTGGTAGTTTACTGGATGCAAACGTGAGTATCAAGTGTTTCGTTGGTATTTCCTTATTATCTCTTCTGATTATAATTCTCTGTACATTATTGACATTTTGGCTCTTCCACCCTTCCAAAAGTTCAGTTTCGGTGAGTTCAAGTAAGTCTGCATCAGATACTACTCCGCGGGTGATGTTCATGGATCTGTGTGGTGTTACGGTGATCGGCACGTCACCAAACGTTGAGAGGCTGTCTAGCTTTACAAATTGTGCTTTGTCCCGAATTTCGAGAAGAAGGTCTCCGCTAGCCATTTTGGTTACTTTGTATCCAGCCCCGAGAGTTTCATTAAGACACCTGGCAACTACGAAAGGAGATATGGTCCTGGCTTGCTTTCCGGTTTTTTCGCAGTGAATGACGTGGAAGCGGGGAAAAGTTTCTACTGGCTGGTTGAAGAAGTTTATGTCGTTGGTGCGTACCCGCTTTAGGCCGGTACGATCAGACAGTTGAGGGAATGCTCCATGCATGCCGGTCTTATTTTTGTTCGGCAGCGTTGGCGGCCACCCACCACGGAGCCCAACGAGGGGACGCTACAAGTTTACAGATGCTGAAAACTGCAGACGCCAGCCGTACAACGCCACTATAACCCAATGCGCCTAGACCAAGGTAGGCTATTTGCACAGGGTTAACCCTTGCCGCCAGGAAAACTGGAAGTAAACAGAAGAGAGAAAAGAGAAAACAGAAGAGAGGAAAGCTAAAAAAGTAAGAAAGACGAAGATGTAGGGAGAGAGAGATAGGAAAAGGCGACTGCCGATTTCCCCTGGGTGGGTCAGCCCAGGGGTGCCGTCTACGTGAAGCCGGGGTCAAAGATGTGTGTTGCCTCTGGTGGGGGGCCTTAAAGGTCCAATCACCCAGCGTCAGCTCAACCCCCAGGATCCCCTTTTCCCCGGGCACGGCAAAGCCACGCACGGCTAGGCGTGGGAGGGAGTAGAAACTCCCCCGTTAGCTCGGGTCCGTGGTGTCGCTACACACCAAACGTCTACTTGCGCAGGCGCCCCTGCGGGGTGTATATGATGGAGGCTGGTTCTTTCTTCTTTAAGATGTGCCTTACAGCTAGTAGTATGCCATAGTAAATATGCTGGTATGTTCATTCATTGTTGCAGATTCAGAGTACGCTGGGCCGTATGCAGCACATGGGACGGCCGAGGACTTGGAAGCATGAGTGTAGTACTCAGCACACCTGTATTTTGCCTGCAAGTACATGAAATGCTGATCGATTGCGATTGGGAGGCCATGCTTTCCTACCTCTAGGAATGACAAGTCGCAATTGAGAGCTCGCATTTCCCATGGTGCCACAGTGTCCTTGTGGGAACTTAGTTGGAGATTGGAGACAGATATATTAAGATTTTCAAAGTGTGAGGCCACTCTAATGGGATACGTTGGCGTGGCTGATGGTCGCCTCAAGAACAGGTGGGTGTTTGATGTATCCTGCAAAAGCTCGCGAGATGGGTGGTCGACATGAGAGAGCACTTAGTTGCATACTTGATGCTTGTGAACTGCCGTCGTCGTTCTAATGACCACCGATCTGTCTCAACATACAGGCTGGCTATTGGGCTGGTTCGGAAGGCGCCACTAGCCAGACGACGCCCATGGTGATGCACTGGGTCGAGCATCTTAAGTGTGGATCTCGATGCCGATTCGTACACAACCGAGCCATGATCAATACGTGAGAGCACTACACTACTGAGAAGGTTTAATAGACAGTCCCGATCTGTACCCCATGACTGATGCGAGAAAATCTTGAGCAAGTTCAAGGCTTTCAAGCATTTCGGTCGCAGCTGCTTGATGTTTGGGAAAAAGCTGAGCTTTTCATGCATCACAACACCTAAAAATTGATGATCCTTCTTAGTAGTGATGGTGTGTCCATTCATTGAAATGTTGGAGCGGCCTTATACCACGTAGTTTTGAAAGGAGTAGGCAGACAGTCTTGTCACAGTTAAACTTAAAACCATTTTTGTCTGCCCAGCTTGAGAGCTTATTTACTGCCAACTGAATCTGACGTTCGCAGATGGCTAGGTTGCATGATTTGAAGCTGATCTGAATGTCATCAACATATACAGAGTAGGAAATTGTTTTAGGCAGTATAGTGTTTATCGAGTTCATTTTTATGATGAGTAGTGTGCAACTAAGTACGCCACCTTGGGGGACACCATTTTCCTGAGTAAACCGCCTTGAAAGAACATTTCCAACACGAACCACGAACGTACGTTCCGAGCGGTAGCTTTGAATTGTATTCAGCGTGTTCCCTGACACTCCAAGGGATTGCAAGTCACGGAGAATGCCATAACGCCATGTCGTGTCATAAGCCTTCTCCAAGTCAAAAAATACAGAAAGGCAGTGTTGTTTGTGAATGAAGGCATCCCTGACGTAGGATTCGAATGCTACGAGTTGGTCAGCTGTCGACCGGCCTGATCTGAATCCAGCTTGACGGCGGTCAAGGAGGCCATTATATTCAAAATAATACATGAGGCGGCGGTTTATTATTTTTTCAAATACCTTGCACAAGCAGCTATTCAGGGCGATAGACCTATAACTAGCAACAAGTGTGGCTTCTTTTCCTTGTTTGAGGATGTGTATGATAACTGCCTCTTTACAGGCCTTCGGTAGGCGCCCGGAGGACCATACACTGTTGAACAGTAAGAGAATGACATCAAGCGTGTGTTCGTGTAAGTGTATCAGCATGCCATATGTAATCTTGTCTTGGCCTGCAGCTGAGTTGCCACATGTTGCCAGCACTACCTTGAATTCGTCGATGGTAAACAGAGTATTGTAGCCTCCAGCAGATGGCCTTCTATCACGGATGGGCTTACGTTCCTCAGCAAGCTTGTGTCGTTTAAAGGACTCTGTATAATGTGCTGAGCTGAAGATATACTCAAAGTGTTGGCCTATGGCATCTGCCTGGTGTTCCAGCGTATCACCAGCAGTACTGACGAGAGGGACCGGATGAGTGTTGTGCCCTTGAAGTGCTCTTACTCTGTTGCACACCCTATGCGTATCAGTATAGGAGTTAACTGACAAGAGGAAGGACTGCCAGCTCTGCCTCTTTGATTCTCGTCGGATACGCCTACCATTTGCTTTTGCACGCTTGAAGTTCATCAGGTTGTCAACTGTCGGGTACCTGCGAAATTTCGACCACGCTTTGTTTTGGTTCTCGCGAGCTTTTTTGCACTCCGCATTCCACGAGGGCCGTCGTTTGTTTCGCGTCTTGTCAGATGTCTGTGGGATTAATCGCTCTGCGGCCTGTATGATATGAAGTACGACCAATGCTTCACAGTCATCAATGTCTAGGTTTTCAATAGAAGAACGCGACAGTTCTGTAAGTTCTCGGAATTTTGTCCAGTCAGCATCCTGTTCTCTAAACCTGAATACATTTGTAGTCGTCTTACTTGTACTTCCTGTGTGTCTTAGGCAGACAAGAAAAGGATCACTTCCATAGAGGTTATGAATAACAGACCAATCTATGGTTGCCATGAGTGAAGGAGAGCCGATAGCAAGATCTATAGTTGTGTATGAGTTGCACGCTGCGTTAAAGTACGTTGGTTCTTTTTTGTTAAACATAAAGGAGCCGGAGTACAAGAGGAAGTTTTCGATTAAGAAGCCTCGAGAATCTGTTCTTCGGCATCCCCACAGGGGGTTGTGCGCATTAAAATCTCCAACCAAGAGGAATGGATGCGGGAGCTGGTCGACTAGAGTTTCAAACTCTTTAGTAGACAGGCGGTAATCTGGAGGGATATATAATGAGCACACAGTTGTCATTCATCCAAAGATAAGGGTTCGTATTGCCACTGCTTCTAAGTCAGTGACAAGAGTGAGGTTTTGGGACGGTAGTGCTTTCTGCACCACGATAGCGACACCGCCGGATGAATGGGCAGTGCCATGCCTGTCCTTTCGGTATACCGCATATCTTCTTGGAAAGTTAGTGTGTGTTGAGTTTAAGTGTGTCTCCTGCAGGCAAAGTATGTTAGGTTGGTGTTACGCAAGTATTTCATAAATGTCATCCAGGTTCTTCAGTAGACCTCGGCAGTTCCAGTAGATGATACTCTCAGCAGCCATTTTTGAGAAAGAAGAAAGGTAGGAGGGTTATTCAGACTTTGCCGCGTTTGTCAGGCGCCTGGACTGGAGGGTGTTTCTTCCCTCTGAGGCGTTCTGCTGGGCTCTGCTTCAATAGGGTGGATTCCGTGAGCATCGGAGACGCTGAGGACACCGGTGTCACATGCATTGCCCCCTGTGAACACTCGGAGGCGGACGGAGGTTTCTCAAGAGGGACAGGTGCCCTCTCGGTTGTCTGCATCGTCCCCGAGGTCTCACGAAGGTTGACCTGCGGGGTTTGGATTGTCTCTTTTGTCTCCAAGGTCTAATGGAGGTGGACCTGCGAGACTTCGAACGTTGGTGCAGCCTGCGGCTGCTTGGTGGGGGGCCGAGATGTGCACGCATCAGCAAAGCTGTACTGCGTGCCCACGGTTACTAGACGCCGCTTGGCCCCCCGGCGCGCTGCGTCAGCGTACGTTCTTCCGGAGAAGAGCGACACCTTCTTTCGGGCTTCAGAGAATGTGATGTTTTCTGTTACTTTTATGTGGATGATTTCCTTTTCCTTCTTGAAAATTTCACATGTCCGCGAGTACTCCGCGTGCGGCCCGTGACTGTTAGGGCACTCTGTTTGCGTGGAAGTACAGCTCTCGGTAGGGTGCTCATTATCACCACATTTTGCACATGTTTGTTTTCCGCGACAGCTGTTCGACCCATGTCCATATTTCTGGCATTTGTAGGATTGGGTATGTAGAGGCGGACTTTCCAGTGAAGGAATGCAGCTTTCACGGATTCTGGCAGGATGGAGCGGTTAAATGTTAGTACTATATGAGGCGTCACCACTTCTTCATTGTTTCGCCTGATGGTTATCCGCCGGATGGCGACTACGCCTTGCTCTCTAAAGCCTTCAAGGAGGTCAGCTTCAGTTTCTCGCATCAGATCGCGTTGTGAAATGACGCCTTGAACAGTGTTAAGACTGCGGTGGGGGGTGATAGACACGTCAAGCTGGGCGAACTGCTTCTGTTTAAGGAGAGTGTTTGCATGCTGTTTCTGGCTTACTTCAACAAGAAGATCACCGGATGACAGTTTTTTTGCGTCATACTTTTTGCCTATTAGGTTAGCAAGGGTTTTAGCTATCAGGAAACCGACAGTCCTGCAACAGAGACGTTATCTGCCAGAGAGTGTATGACTAGAAATCGTGGGAAGTGCTCACAATCACTTCCGGTTCGTTTGGAGATTTCATCGGTGCGGTTCCTTTTCAGGGAGCGATCATTGAGAGGGGGGAAAGATTTTGCCATGTGGTGCATTTCATGTTCGGCGGCGATGGTGACCACCCACCACCGAGCCCAACAAGGGGACGCTACAAGGTAGAACACTTGAAGGCGCCAGTCATACATCGCCGTTATAACCAGATATCACTAACCAAGGTTGGGTAACTACACAAGGTTAACCCTAGCCGCCAGGAAGTTTGGAAGTAAACGGAAGAGACTAGAAGACAGGATAGATAAAAAAAGTGAGAGATAAAGATGTAGGGAGAGGTGATGATATATGGTGTTTTTGGCGCAAGGGCCATTTGATGGCCAAAGAGCGCCAGTTCTTGAGACAGGAATGTGGACAATGATTGTGATTCGCGGCTGTATAAGATCCCTAAAATTCCTCGCAGTAAAGCGGGTAAAACATACAATTAATAAAATCATGACCATGCCGTGAAAGGTGTGTGTGGTGCGAATAGATGGCAAAAGTTAATGATAATAAAAACGGTGCTGGGCATCTATGGCATTAGCACAAGTGCGTCACTCGTTCAAACCCTTGCGTCCAGGGGCCGTGAGGCATGTGCTTTCTTGTGTAGCCACCGCAGCAAAAACCTCTCTGGAGAGGTCATGCTACGGTATGCCCGGGTATATGACATGAAAGCTGTGAATTTCTTTTAAAAACGCTAACAATGATTTATGACTAAAAAGCGGTTCCCTACCGACAAACATTGCAGGGTGTGAAGGTATATGTTGTCGGTAGAGTAATGGAAAATGTTGTTTTCTTAGAGATTCTAAATGTTTACACTGGATTAGTATGTGAAGGACTGTTAATGCTTCACCACATCTGTCACACAATGGTGGATCGCCACCGGAGAAAAGATATGAGTGTGTCGTGTATGTGTGTCCTATCCTGAGCCTCGTTAATGTTACCTCTGTGTGACGTGATTTTGATACTGGTGGCCAATGGCCAAGGTGTGGCTTGATAACGTGTAGTTTGTTTTATGTGTGTGTATCCCACTTAATCTGCCAGTAGTCCCTGAGTTTTCGTTTGAGATACGGCTTAAGATGATGATGATGTTTGATGTTTTATGGCGCAAGGGCCATTTCACGGCCAAAGAGCGCCAGTTCATCTTACTAAAAACATGGACAATGATTGTGATAAGCGGCTGTATAAGGGCCATAAAATTCCTCGCGGTAAGGCGGGTAAAAACATACAAGTAATAAAATCATGACCATGTCGTGAAAGGTGTGTGCGGTGTGAATAGATGACAAAAGTTGGTGATAATAAAAGACGATGGTGGTTATGTATGGCATTAGCACAAGTGCCTCACACGTTCATACCCTTGCGTCCAAGGGCCGTGAGGCAAGTGCTTTCTTGTGTAACCACCGCAGCAAAAACCTCTCTGGAGAGGTCATGCTCCGGGATGCCCGGGTATATGATGTGAAAACTATGAATTTCTTTAAAAAACGCTAACAATGATTTGTGACTAAAAAGCGGTTCCCTACCGACGAACATTGCAGGGTGCAAAGGTATATGTTGTCGGTAGGGTAATGGAAAGTGTTGTTTTCTTACAGTGTCCAATTGTTTGCACTCAATTAAAATGTGAAGGACTGTCAATACTTCACCACATCTGTTACACAATGGTGGATCGCCACCGGACAAAAGGTGTGTGTGTGTCGTGTATGTGTGTCCTATCCTGAGTCTCGTTAGTATTACCTGTGTATGACGCGATTTCGATACAGGCAGCCAATGGCCAAGGTGTGGCTTAATAACGTGTAGTTTGTTTTGTGTGTGTGTATCCCACTTGCTCTGCCAGTATACTCTGAGGTTTCGTTTGAGAGACGGCTTAAGATCAACGGCCGGGATTGATATGGGTGTAGGGGCAGTGCTTTTATGGACGGATGCAGCGAGCTGATCCGCCCTCACGTTGCCTTGAATTTCACGGTGCCCTGGCACCCAGCACACTACAACATGTTGTTTGAGTGTGTATAGTGTGCATAAAATGGAGTAAAGTGAGACAAGGACTGGGTTTTTGTGTTTTTTAAGAGTGTTCAGAGCCGTTACTACACTGAGGGAGTCTGTATAAATTACTGCTTTTTGTATTTGTAATTGCTTGATGTGTTTAGCCGCCACAAGTATCGCGTAGGCTTCCGCTGTGAAGATACTTGTGCCTGGATGTAGAGGGCCAGCATCCGAAAAGGATGGGCCGACAGCAGCGTAGGACACAGAGGAGTTAGACTTGGAGGCATCTGTAAAGAACTCAGGACGTGTGTATTTGTGTTGAAGTTCCAGAAAGTATGTTCGGATATGGGCAATAGGCGCATGTTTTGTAACTTCAAGAAAGGACACATCACAGTCTATAGTCTGCCACTGCCACGGTGGCAGATATGCTACAGGAGCCATTAAACTATGTTCAAGTGAGACTCCAGTTTCCTCAGCTAGACTTTTCAGGCGAACTGAGAAGGGCTGCCTCATCGAAGGCCTGTTTTGGAACAGAATGGAGCTCGACAAATCAATAATAGTGGAGTATGAGGGGTGCTTCTTATCTGCTTTCACCTTAAGGAAATAAACAAAGGACATGTAAGTTCTCTGCAGATGAAGCGACCACTCATTCGACTCAACATAAAGGCTTTCTACGGGGCTGGTGCGAAAAGCACCCGTAGAAAGGCGGATGCCCAAATGGTGCACGGGGTCCAGCATCTTCAAAGAACTTTGTGTTGCAGACTGATAAACAATGGCCCCATAATCTAAGCGGGTGCGAATGAGGCTTCGATACAGATTCATGAGACATTGCCTGTCACTACCCCACGTAGTACGTGACAACACTTTTAAAACATTCATGGCTTTTAAACATTTTGTTTTTAGATACTTGATGTGCGGTACGAAGGTCAACTTGTTGTCCAAGATTAATCCTAAGAATTTATGCTCCACATTGACAGACAGACGTTGACCGTTAAGTTCAATGTCAGGTTCTGAGTGCATGCCTCTCTTTCGGGAGAACAAGACACAAGTGCTCTTTAGTGGGTTCAGTCGGAATCCGTTTTCCTCTGCCCATTTGGAGACCTTGTTTAAACCTAACTCAACCTGTCGCTCACACATGGCCAAGTTGCATGACTTGAAGCCAAGCTGAACGTCGTCGACATATGTACAATAGAACATATTGCGGGGAATGGACAAGTGCAAAGAATTCATTTTAATAATAAAAAGTGTGCAACTAAGCACACCACCTTGTGGCACGCCTTTTTCCTGGACAAATGTTTGGGAGAGCACACTGCCCAGACGGACACGGAATGTCCGGTTTGACAGGTAACTTTCGATTATATGAAACATTCTTCCGCGCACACCAAGGTGGGACAGGTCTCTTAGAATTCCGTAACGCCATGTAGTATCATAAGCCTTTTCGATATCGAGGAACACTGAGAGGAAATATTGTTTATGGACGAACGCGTCTCTGATGTGTGCCTCGATACGAATAAGGTGGTCTGTGGTGGATCTACTTTCTCGAAACCCGCACTGAAATGGGTCGAGCAAATTATTTGTTTCAAGAAAATGTACAAGTCGGCAGTTTATCATTTTTTCGAAGACTTTGCACAAGCAGCTTGTAAGTGCTATAGGCCTATAACTCGAGGGTAAAGAAGGGTCCCTGCCCTCTTTCAAAATGGGAATAACAATAGCCTCTTTCCAGGAGGTAGGAATAGTGCCAGAAGACCAAATAGCATTGTACAAACAAAGTAAGGTTTTTCGGGTTTCGTTTGGTAGGTTTTTTAACATTTCATACATCACACGGTCAGAACCTGGGGCAGAAGTACTGCAGGAGTTTAGAGATGTTTGGAGCTCAGCTAGATTGAAAGCTCGGTTATATGCCTCGTATCTAGTGGATTTGTGTTCGAGTTTCTGCTTTTCTATTCTTGTTCTGTATTTTTGGAAAGTGTCAGTATAGTGGGACGAGCTGGATACCTGTTCGAAGTGTGCACCGAGGAAGTTTGCCTGATCTTCCAAGGTATCACCCTGAGTGTTTACGAGTGGAAGTGTGTATACTTGTTTTCCTGCTATCCTACCGACCATGTTCCAGACTTTAGCCTCCTGTGTGTATGAATTAACCCCTGATAAAAACTTCTGCCAGCTTTCTCTTCTGGCCTGCCGACGCGTTCTCCTGCCTTGAGACTTTATTTTCTTGAAGGTTTCAAGATTTTCGGCTGTCGGTGAGTTCCGAAGCAGCCTCCAAGCTCTGTTTTGCTGTTTGCGCGCGTTTCGGCATTCAGAATTCCACCATGGCACACATCGTTTTCCAAGGTGTCCATTTGTTTGTGGGATGCATTTTGTTCCAGCATCAATCAAAAACGTTGTGAAGTAGTTCACAGCAACATCAATGTTCAAAGTACAGATGTAACTCCAACCTAGACAAGCGATAGTATGAAACTGTTCCCAGTCGGCTCTGTTTATGAGCCACATGGGAACACGTGGTGGACACTCAGTTACTGTCGTTGTGCTCAAAACTACGGGGAAGTGGTCACTTCCGTACAGATTACTGACGACTTTCCACTGGAGTAGAGGCACAAGAGATGGAGATACTATGCTCAGGTCTATGGAGGAGTAGGTGTTATTAGCGAGGTTATAATAGGTTGGTTCTTTTCGATTTAGGAGACACGCGCTCGACGAGAGAAGGAACTGTTCGATCAGTCAACCTCGCGCGTCATACCGAGAGTCACCCCATAGCCTGCTATACGCATTAAAGTCTCCAAAGAGAACATAAGGTTCCGGAAGTTCATCAATTAAAGAGAGTAAATCACGTTTTTGCAGCTGATAGCTAGGAGGAATGTAAAGAGTGCCGATTGTGATCAGTTTATCAAAAAGAACCACTCGAACAGCCACTGCCTCATGGGATGTTTGGAGTTGTAAGTGTGTGCATGCAATTCCTTGATTCACTATGATGGCAACACCTCCGGATGATGTCATGGCATCATCACGGTCCTTTCAAAAAATAACGTATTTACGAAGAAAATTTGTGTGTTTTGAATTAAGGTGTGTTTCTTGTACACACAGCACTTTTGGTGAGTGTTCGTGTAAAAGTTCTTGGATGTCGTCAAGGTTTCTGAGAAGGCCCCTGACGTTCCATTGTATAATTTGAGTGTTCATGGTGAATGTAAAATAATGCTGTGTGTACGAAAAGCGAGTGACTGTTTAGACGGGCAGTTTGAGTTCACTTAACAGGGCCATCACCAGGCCCTGTTATTTGCTTTTTTGTTT
This sequence comes from Rhipicephalus microplus, assembly GCF_043290135.1. Lineage (NCBI taxonomy): Eukaryota > Metazoa > Arthropoda > Arachnida > Ixodida > Ixodidae > Rhipicephalus > Rhipicephalus microplus. The sequence goes on from NW_027464972.1 coordinate 58,955, forward strand.
TCTTGGCGCGCTCCAAGGAGCCACGCCGCTCTTTCGGCACCAAGGGTGCCGACGTATTTATTGCCTCCTCGGAGGCACTGGATGCCCGCACGTGCGTGCTGTTAGTTCGGATTTCGGGCCTCGCCTAGTGAGGCGAGGCCTTGAGACCCGAAGACTCTGGAATCTCCGGTCTCTGTTTGGGAGTAGGTGGTGTAGCCTGGGCTACAGCCGCCTTGGGGGCAGGTGCCACAACCGCCGGCTCGGTATGCTCGGGCCGAAGGAGTGGCGAGGGCTGGTGCGGCGGTGCCCCCTGACGCGCCGCATCAGCATATGTTGTGCCGTAAAATGGCGACACTATTCGTCTTGCTTCTTTAAATGTGATGTTTTCTTTGACTTTAATAGTGATTATTTCTTTTTCTTTCTTCCAGTTAGGACACGAACGCGAATACGCGGCGTGTTCCCTATCAGAATTCACGCAGTGAGGCCTAGTAACACAGTTATCAGATGGGTGGCCGTGGCTACCACATCTTGCACAAGTTTCCTGACCCCGGCAGTTCTGCGAGCCATGACCAAATCGTTGACATTTATAACACCGTCTTGGATTGGGAGTGTAGGGACGGACAGAGAGTTTGATGTAGCCTGTGTCTATAGATGAAGGCAGTGTGCTAGACGCAAAAGTGAGTATTAAATGTTTGGTAGGTATTTCTTTGTTGTCGCGTCTGATGACGATTCGTTTCACATCCGTGACATTTTGCTCTTTTCACCCTTCAAGCAGTTCCTGTTCAGACATTTCAAGAAGGTCTGCTTCTGAAACAACTCCGCGTGAGGTGTTCATCGATCTATGAGGTGAAACAGATACTGGGATATTACCAAATGCTACGAGACACCCAAGTTTTCCATAGTGGTGTTTTTCAGGCAGCTCAAGGAGAAGGTCTCCGCTAGCCATCTTTGTAATCTTGTATCCTGGGCCAAAGAACTCAGTCAGAGATTTAGCAACAAGAAATGGAGATATGGCTCTGGCTTGTTTTGCTGGCTTTTCGCTGTGCACTACATGGAATTTTGGAAAGCATTGTCTGGGTTGGCTGAAAATTGATATTTCATCGGTGCGTCCCCTCTTAAGCGGAAGACGATCTAGGAGATGGGGAAATGCAGGTGTTCCCATAGTAGTGTACTTTTTTTTCAGCAGCAATGGCGACCACCCACCATGGAGTCCAACCAGGGGACGCTGAAGCACTTAATAGCATAAGGCTGCAGACGCCAGCCGTACATTGCCACTATAACTAAATATAACTACTCAAGGTTGAGTAATTAAACAAGGTTAACCCTTGCCGCCAGGAAAAATCGGAAGTAAATGGAAGAGAGAAGAAGACAGGATAAATTTAAAGACGAGAAAAAACTAAGATGTAGGAAGAGAGAGATAGGAAAAGGCGACTGCCGATTTCCTTTGGGTGGGTCAGCCCAGGGGATCCGTCTACGTGAAGCCGGGGCCAAAGGGGTGTGTTGTCTCTGCCGGGGGGCCTTAAAGGTACAATCACCCAGCATTGGCTCAACCCCCAGGATCCCCTTTTTCCCGGACACGGCAAAGCCACGCACGGCAAGGCGTGGGAGGGAGCCGAAACTCCCCCGTTAGCTCGGGTTCGTGGTGTCGCTACACACCAAACGCCTACTTGCGCAGGCGTCCCTGCGGGGGTTCCCAACCGACAAACAATGCGGGGTGTAATGGTATATGTTGTCGGTAGGGTAATGGAAAGTGTTGTCTTCTTAGAGTGTCTAATTGTTTACATTGAATTAAAACGTGAAGAACTGTTAATGCTTCACCACATTTATTCCACAATGGTGGATTGCCACCGGACAAAAGATGTGTGTGTGTCGTGTATGTGTGTCCTGTCCTGAGTCTTGTTAGTGTTACCTGTGTTAGACGCGATTTTGATACTGGTGGCCAATGGCCAAGGTGTGGCTTGATAACGTGTAGCTTGTTTTGTGTGTGTCTATCCCACTTGCTCTGCCAGTAGTCCCTGAGCTTTCGTTTGAGAGACAGCTTAAGATCAAGGGGCGAGATCGATATGGGTGTAGTGGCACTGATTACGTGGACGGATGCAGCAAGCTGATCCGCCATCACGTTGCCTTGAATCTCTCGGTGCCCTGGCACCCAGCACACTACAACACGTTGGTTGAGTGTGTAGAGTGTGCATAAAATAAAGTAAAGTGAGACGAGGACAGGGTTTTTTGTTTTTTTAAGACTGTGCAGAGCCGTTACAACACTGAGGGAGTCTGTATAAATTACAGCTTTTTGTATTTCTAATTGTTTGATGTGCTTAGCTGCCACAAGTATCGCGTAGGCTTCCGCTGTGAAAATACTTCTGCCTGGATGTAGAGGGCCAGCATCCGAAAAGGAAGGGCCAACAACAGCGTAGGACACAGAGGAGTTGGACTTAGAGGCATCTGTAAAGAACTCAGGACGTGTGTATTTGTGTTGAAGTTCCAGGAAGTATGTTCGAATATGGGCGATAGGCGCATGTTTAGTAACTTCTAGGAAAGACACATCGCAATCTATAGTCTGCCACTGCCACGGTGGCGGGTATGCTACAGGAGCCATTAAACTGTGTTCAAGTGACACTCCAGTGTCCTCAGCTAGACCTTTCAGGCGAACTGAGAAGGGCTGCCTCATCGAAGGCCTGTTTTGAAACAGAATGGAGCTCGACAAATCAATAATGGTAGAGTATGAGGGGTGCTTCTTGTCTGCTTTCACCTTAAGAAAATAAACAAAGGACATATAAGTTCTCTGCAGATGAAGCGACCACTCATTTGACTCAACGTAAAGGCTTTCTACGGGGCTGGTACGAAAAGCACCCGTAGAAAGGCGGATGCCCAAATGGTGCACGGGGTCCAGCATCTTCAACGCACTTTGAGTCGCAGAGTGATAAACAATGGCCCCATAACCTAAGCGGGTGCGAATGAGGCTTCTATACACGTTAATGAGACATTGCCTGTCACTACCCCACGTAGTACGTGACAACACTTTTATAACATTCATGGCTTTTAAACATTTTGTTTTCAAATACTTGATGTGCGGTACGAAGGTCAACTTGTTGTCCAAGATTAAGCCTAAGAATTTATGCTCCGCATTGACAGACAGACGTTGACCGTTCAGTTCAATGTCAGGTTCTGAGTGCACGCCTCTCTTTCGGGAGAACAAGACACAGGTGCTTTTTTCTGGGTTCAGCCGGAATCCGTTTTCCTCTGCCCATTTTGACACGTTGTTTAGACCTAACTGAACCTGCCGCTCACACATTGCTAGGTTGCATGACTTAAAGCCAATCTGGACGTCATCTACATATGTGGAATAAAACATGTTGCGGGGGATGAACAGGAGCAAGGAATTCATTTTGATAATAAAAAGTGTACAACTAAGTACACCACCTTGCGGTACTCCCGTTTCTTGCACAAATGTTTGGGAGAGAATACTGCCCACACGGACAGGGAATTTCCGATTGGACAAGTAACTCTCGATTATGGAAAGCATTCTACCGCGCACACCCAGGTGAGACAAGTCTCTTAATATGCCGAAACGCCATGTTGTGTCGTAGGCCTTCTCGATATCGAGAAACACAGAGAGGAAGTATTGTTTGTGGACGAAAGCGTCTCGGATCTGTGCCTCGATACGCACCATATGGTCGGTGGTGGATCTACCCTCTCGTAACCCACATTGGTATGGGTCGAGCAATTTGTTTCTAAGTAGTGGAGTATGCGGCAATTAATAAATTTTTTCAAATAGCTTGCAGAGGCAGCTTGTTAACGCTATAGGTCTGTAACTTGATACAATAGAGGGATCTTTTCCCTGCTTCAAAATTGGAATTATAACAGCCTCCTTCCCGGAGGAGGGGATCACACCCGAAAACCATATGCGATTATAAAGAGAGAGGAGGGTTTCTTTAGTTTCGGAGCGTAGTACCTTCACCATCGCGTACATTACGTTGTCAGAACCTGGGGTAGATGTATTACAGCAGCTGAGTGCTGTTCGCAGTTCTGCTAAGCAGAATTGTGCATTATATGCCGCATTTCTTGGGGATTTTCTTTCTAACTTTTGTTTTTCTATTCGTGCCTTGTAATTCTGGAAGGATTCGGAGTAGTGTGAGGAGCTCGATATGTGTTCGAAATGTGTGCCAAGAAAGTTGGCTTGATCCTCCAAGCTTTCCCCGAGGCTATTAACTAGTGGAAGAGAATACGTTTGTTGACCCTTAATTTTATTTATCTTATTCCACACTTTTCCCTCGTCTGTGTACCAGTTGATACTCGATATAAACTTTGTCCAGCTCTCTCGTCTAGCTTGTCGACGCGTTCTCCTTGCCTGCGATTTGACCCGCTTGAAATTTTCCAGGCTTTCTGCTGTAGGGGAATCGCGAAGCAACGCCCAAGCTTTGTTCTGAGTGGTCCGTGCTTTCCTGCATGCGTCGTTCCACCACGGGACTCGCCGTTTAGAAGACATGCCGCTCGTTTTGGCAATACATTTAGATGCGGCATCAAGTATAAAAGCTGTAAAATACGTGACAGCGTCATCTATGGTCAGGGCAGACAGCTCAGTCCATGTCATGTGTGTAAGAGTTCTTTACCCTTCCCAAACAGCTGAGTCAATCTTCCATCGAGGAACCTGCGGGGGTAGTTGATCTTTGTTCGGCGCACTCAGGATGATTGGGAAGTGGTCACTCCCATAAGGGTTTTTAAGAACGTTCCACTTAAAAATAGGTAAAAGGGACGGTAATGAAATGCTAAGATCTATAGAGGAATACGTGTTGTTTGCAAGGCTAAAATAGGTAGGCTCCTTTATATTTAAAAGACATAAACTAGAAGAGAAAAGGAGCTGTTCAATGAGACGTCCTCGCGCATCACAGTGATCATGGCCCCACAGGACATTGTGTGCATTAAAATCACCTAGAACCAGAAACACCTCTGGGAGTTCGTCTATTAATGATTCCAGATCACGTCTGTGTAGCTGTTGATGCGGTGGTATGTACACAGAACATATGGTAGTGAGTTTGTTAAAAAGTACAGCTCGAATGGCCACTGCCTCCAGGGCCGTTTGGAGCTTCAAATGCTGGCATGCTATACTACGATCGACTATAATGGCTACACCGCAAGATGGTACGACAGGATCCTCCCGGTCTTTTCGGAAAATAATATATTGTCTTAAGAAGTCCTTGTGTTTAGGAGTTAAGTGCGTTTCCTGCACACATAGCACTTTCGCGTTAAACTCACACAGGAGTTGTTGGGCGTCATCTAAATTTCTAAGTGTTCCCCTTACGTTCCACTGTATGGTTGTCCATTGTGGAAAAAAAGGAAAAAGTGCTGTGTGCAAAGAAGACGGGGATTAACTCATTTTACAGGGCCTTTGTCAGGCCCTGTAAACGGCGTTCTGTCCTTTTTGGGGCGGTCGAGCGAAGGTCGCCGCTCCTTCGGCGCTTCCTGCGCCGTTTGGCTTGAACTGGTGTCCATAGCCTCTTGCGAGGCACTGGACGCCCGCTCTAAAGAGCGATCTGTGCGTCGCTTAGAGTTCGCCTCGATCGACGAAGTCTTTGTCCCCACCGAGCTGGGGGTTGATGGAGCCCCCTTGGCCTCGTGATTGCCCTGGCTGCTGCCAGAGCTTGTAGAGGTCACTGGTGTGGACAGGCTGAATGTGGGCAGGGCAGTGCTGGCTGCTCCCGCCGCAGGGGCTTGTGGCATTGGCCTCGGCATGCTAGGCGCGGTCCGGGTAACTGCCAAGGGCCTTTGTGGTGCCGGCCCTCGTTGCACCACTTCAGCAAAAGGTGTTTTTATTGCTAATGATCACGAGACTCGTTGTCTTGCTTCCCTGAATGTGATTTTTCCTTAACTTTTATAGTTATTATTTCTTTTTCTCTTTTCCAGGCTGGGCACGCTCTGGAGTATGCGGGGTGGCTACCTTCGCAGTTTGCACAGAGGATCTCGTCATGACTACATTCGTCAGCACTGTGGCCGGTTGTGCCACACTTAGCACACATCAGCTGTCCTCGGCAGCTCTGGGATGCATGACCAAATCGCTGGCATTTGAAACAACGCCTCGGGTTTGGAATGAAGGGTCGGACATGGAGTTTTACATAGCCAGTTTTGAGAGTCTCGGGTAAAGTGGTTGAGTTGAAGGTGAGTATCAAGTGCTTTGTTGCTATTTCATTGTTGTTACGTCTGATTTTGATGCGCTGGACTTGTATTACACCTTGATCCTTCCATCCATCAAAGAGCTCTTCTTCACTCAATGTAATCAAATCTTCGTCCGATACCACGCCCTCCACTGCATTCATGGTACGGTGTGCGCTCACAGAGACAGGGATGTTACCAAAGGCCACGAGGTGCGAGAGTTTATTGTACTGTTCCTTGTCTTTTAATTCAAGAAGCAGATCTCCACTTGCCATCTTCGTGGCCTTATAGCCGGTTCCAATGGTCTCTCTCAAGCACTTGGCCACAAGGAAGGGTGAGATTGCTCTAGCTTTTGTAGATAATTGTTCGCAGTGGAGGACATGGTATTTTGGAAAAGTTTCTCTGTTTTTGGGCCAAAGTAGGAAAGTTGCGTCGGTGCGTACCCTTTTCGAAGCACGATCAGTTAAAGAGGGGGTCGGGGATTCTATGAGAAAATATGTATTTTTCGGTAACGGCGCCTACCACCCACCACGGAGTCCAACGAGGGGACGTGGCAGAGCATGTGGGCATGTCTGCGCAACGCCAGCAGTACGCAGTTACTATAACCCAATATGGTTTACCCTAGTTTGGATAGCCACACAAGGTTAACCCTTGCCGCCAGGAAAAATTGGAAGTAAAACGAAGTGAGGAGAAGACAGGAAAGATGTAAAGTGAGAACAAAAGACGAAGATATAGGGAGAGAGAGATAGGAAAAGGCGACTGCCGATTTCCCCTGGGTGGGTCAGCCCAGAGGTGCCGTCTACGTGAAGCCGGGGCCAAAGGGGTGTGTTGCCTCTGCCGGGGGGCCTTAATGGTCCAATCACCCAGCGTCGGCTCAACCCCCAGGATCCCCTTTTCCCCGGACACGGCAAAGCCACGCACGACTAGGCGTGGAAGGGAGTAGAAACTTCCCCGTTAGCTCGGGTCCGTGGTGTCGATACACACCAAACGCCTACTTGCGCAGGCGCCCCTGCGGGAAGCTTGTTTTGGTTTCTTCTGTAACGAGCCGCGAAAATAAACTCATTCATTTATTATTTTTATTTTTGTGTCATTCTATTTATTACAAAGCCACAACGAAAACTACTGGCAGCGTAGCTTAATAAGTTGCGGTCATGTTAAGCAACCAAAAGAACCTTGTTAAATTGTTCTGGAATAAAAACTATATACCTATAGCTAGAAAACGACAGCTTCTTAGATAAAATCACCGATTTTGATAAAGCTGAACTAGGTTGGCCTTAGTTATGAAGTTCTAAAGCAAGTGCTTTTGTTACTACGCATTTGTCCCTGTGTTATATAGATACATAAGAGAGTTGTTAACATATGAAAGTATCTAAAAATACAAGTGGTAAGCAGCGTATCGGATACAATTATTGAGGTGGTATCTCCTACTTGTATCTCCAACATTTCTTGCACGAATATTTTCTATCGTATCGCAACACAAGATACCCTGGCTGAGGTATAGACTGTAAAAGTATTTTCAACAAGTCAGCAATTGCAGTGCTAACAGTTGCTATTCTACCTGTTGGTTGCCTGTTGAACATTTGGAGTTAATTGGGTTGTTATTAAACAATTACTGTCCCTTCTGCAGCATATTTTCTTTCTTTCTATGACAATACGGATGAAACAAAAAAAGAGTGCAGAGCATCGCGTGAGTTCGGCATTCTCAGTAAGCGTACGTCAAGTGCTGCGTTCGGTGAAGTACCTGTACCTGTGGAGCCCAGTTCACTAAATTCATGTTGAACAACAAAAAATTCACAGCGTGCGCGTTAAATAAAAGCATAATGCGGATCTCTGTGTCCAGTCTGTGTGTTCTGCTTATCATTACCCACTATAGCGGTTGGCATGTTCCAGTAGGAAACATTGGTCGATGACTCCGTGCTTTGCGCTTCCCCTAGTTTGTCGCCTGCGCAATGCCGCAATGAACGTCAGCGTCAACGCCACCACCAGTGTAAGCATTAGTGCCAGCTACTTCGCATCTACACACGGTTCCCTTTAGCGAGACATGTGGAAATTTGTCTTTGTACTTCCGTACATGCGGATATCTGTGTCCAGTCTGTGTGTTCTGTTTATCATCACCCGCTATAGCGGTTGGCTTGTTCCAGTAGGAAACATTGGTCCATGACTGCGTGCTTTGCGCTTCCCTATCGCCTGCCCAATGCCGCAATGAACGTCAGCGTCAACGCCACCGCCAGTGTAAGCATTAGTGACAGCTACTTCGCATCTACACACGGTTCCCTTTAGCGAGACATGTGGAAATTTGTCCCTGTACTTCCGTACATGCGGATCTCTGTGTCCAGTCAGTGTGTTCTGTTTATCATTACCCGCTATAGCGATTGCCATGTTCCAGTAGGAAACATTGGTCCATGACTGCGTGCTTTGCGCTTCCCCTAGTTTATCGCCTGCGCAATGCCGCAATGAACGTCAGCGTCAACGCCACCGCCAGTGTAAGCATTAGTGCCAGCTACTTCGCATCTACGCAAGGTAAGAATATGATGTTTCTCCACTGCTACATTTCCATGCGATTGTTGTTTTTTTATTATTATTGATGACTATATATGCTGTTCAGTGGCTCTGCTTAGTGTTCAACCTCTCTAATATTTATTACTTTGGTGAAATTTTATTATGTTCAGCGTTCAGTTCAGCTCATATTTTCAGTATTTCAAGCTTCGAAGGTCTTCGAAACCAACAAAAATGTGCATTGTGATGCGCGTAGTACATTCCTATAAGTTATTTCGCGGCAATGGCGCCACTTAGAAAAGGTGGCTTCAGGGCAGCACGGTATGCGCCACCATGAAACCACCTTCTCTGCTTGGTAAGTTTTGCCGAGAGGCCAAAGTAACGTTCAGATTCGTAGCGTTTTATGGTCAATCTCGATCTAGTGTATGGCGTGATTACCCTTACAGAGCATACGAACCCCTCCCCCTCTCTCTTTTGCTCAACCCTCTCTTGCCTGCCGACGCCGGGCAGCGTCTACTACCAAGTGTTTAGAACAAAGATGCGACAATTTACAGTACGAGGCAGTATACTAAGGAACAGTTGTAATCTGTCACAGTTCCGTGCAATTCGTACGAGGACTCTTGATTGAAAAACTGACTGTTCGCGCTGCACAACGTTTCACTGCCAACCCCATAGGTATTGACACTAGCTAGACCTCCAAAGTAGTGCCGGTGCGAGATCTCTCCTGTGCGTTGTTGAACAATGAAAAATTCACAGCGTGCGCGTTAACTAAAAGTTGAATACGGGTCTCTGTGTCCAGTCCGGGTATACTATTTATCACTACCCGTTATCAGCGGTTGCCATGTTACAGTAGGAAACATTGGTTCATCACTGCGTGCTTTGCGCCTTCCCTAGTTTATCGCCTGCGCAATGCCGCAATGATGATGATTAGTGGAGTTTATAGGCGCAAGGGCCAGATGTGGCCAAAGAGCGCCAGAACGATGATAATGAATTGTACGATGTGCAGTGTAGATAAAACAGATATGATGTGGCTGTAAATGGGCCTAAAGAACAGTCGCTGTAAATGCGTAAAAATATATATATAGTAAGATTATGGCAATGACAAATGATGTGTGCTATGGAGACATAAAATGGTTTAAAAGTGATATGTATGTGAAATAAAAACTTGGCATGGAGCACCAGTGCCTCGACAGAACCCTTAAAACAAGAGCATGGAGGCCTGGGCTCATTACAAGCTGCTATCACAGCGGTATCCTCTGAACAGAGGATGCGCTATGAACCTTTTTGGCTAAAAACATTCAATGTTGGGCTAAAAACATTCAATACTACATCCTTTAAAAAGCTTAAAACTGATTTTGCATCGAAAAGTGGCTCTTCGCCGAGGAACATAATCGGATGTAAAGGAAGATTATAGCGGTATGCTAAAGCAAAATATTTTTTTCTCTCACTTTCAGCTTCCGGCCACTCCAGGAGGACGTGGAGGACGGTTAGCCTCTCACCACATCTACCACAAGTAGGAGGTTCATCGCCAGTGAGCAGGAAGCTATGCGTACCATAAGTGTGTCCTATTCTGAGGCGACAGAATAGGACATCAGTTCGCCGTGTTCTTGTAGCGGAGGGCCAGTAACCCAACCGCGGCTTAATCAAGTGAAGCTTATTATTTATTTCAGTGTCCCACAAGCGTTGCCAGTGGTTTCGCAGTTTCTTACGTAGGAAGGGTTTTAGATCTGTTGCAGGGACAGTAGCGGTGGGGTTAATAGCACGCAATATAATTGACGTGGCCATTTGGTCAGCTAACACATTGCCCTCGATGCTTCTATGGCCAGGAACCCAGCAAATAGTAATATGCTGGTTGGACATGTACGCTGTACACAGAACGGAATATAGCTCAATTATTATCGGATTTCTGAATCTGAAAAGGGATCTTAATGCATTTACGACGCTTAACGAGTCTGTGAATATAATTGATTTTTTTATGTTTGATTTCCGTATATGCTTCACAGCCGACAATAGTGCATATCCCTCAGCCGTAAATATACTTGTTTCCGGGTGCAGCACACCGGATTCCGAGAAGGATGGTCCGACGGCTGCATAAGCCACCCCTGCATGCGACTTAGAAGCATCAGTATAAAACTCTACGCATGAGTAGTTGGACTGAAGTTGTCGGAAATGCATTTTAATATGTGCTTCTGGTGCATGTTTAGTGATCTCGGCAAAGGAAGTGTCACAATGTATGAGCTGCCACTGCCACGGCGGTAAATGTTTTGTTGTGGGCATAGGACAAAGTTCTAGCAGCGGAACACCCATTTCCTCACTTAAGCTTCTCACACGCAAAGAGAACGGCTTTCTCGCTGCGGGTCGATTAGGGTAGAGGGTGGCAGCGGTCATATCGTTTATAGCTGAATAAGAAGGATGCTTTATGTTTGCGCGTACCTTTATAAAATAAGTGAAACTGCTATAGGATCGCTGTAGGTGAAGTGACCACTGATTCGACTCTACATAGAGACTCTGGATCGGACTTGTCCTGAAAGCACCAGTTGCCAGTCGGATACCCAGATGGTGAATGGGGTCTAGGATTTTCAGAGCACTTGGCGTTGCGGAATGATAAATTATAGAGGCATAATCAAGGCGCGACCAAACAAGGCTTTTGTACAAGTTCAAGAGACACTTCCCATCACTACCCCATGTTGTACGTGATAGGAGCTTTAGGAGGTTCATCGCTTTCAGACATTTCATTTTTACATGTTTAATATGGGGAATAAACGTGAGCTTAGAATCTAAAGTGGTTCCTAGGAATTTATGCTCGCTTCTCACAGAGAGTTGGTCTCCCTTGATCGTAATATTTGGAAGTGGCATTACCCCTCGTTTGTTGGAGAAGAGTACGCAAGTACTTTTCTGGGTGTTTATTTTAAAACCATTCACATCCGCCCATTCAGTGAATTTATTCATTCCGAACTGCACTTGTCGTTCGCAGATAGACATATTGCATGATTTGAAACTCATCTGCACATCATCAACATACACAGAATAAAACATCGTACTTGGAATGACTGACTGCAGGGAGTTCATTTTTACAAGAAAGAGTGTGCAACTAAGCACGCCCCCTTGCGGAACACCAGTCTCTTGGGTAAATGATCTAGAGAGAGCATTTCCCACTTTTACGCGAAAGGTTCTGTTAGACAGATAACTTTTAATTGTGTTTAGCATGTTCCCATGGATGCCCATGGCGGCAAGATCGCGTAGAATCCCGAATCGCCATGTGGTATCATACGCTTTCTCCCGGTCTAAGAATACCGAAAGTACAAACTGCCTATGAATAAATGCATCTCTGATGTATGTCTCTATGCGAACAAGGTGGTCTGTTGTCGACCTCCCCTCTCTGAAACCACACTGAAGGGGGTCTAGTATACTGTTACTTTCTAGGAAGTGGGTTAAGCGCCGGTTTAACATTTTCTCATATAGTTTGCATAGGCAGCTTGTTAATTCTATTTGCCTGTAGCTGGTGGCCAAGGACGGGTCTTTGCCTTGTTTAAGCACCGGGATCACTATAGCTTCTTTCCTTGACAGTGGAATATACCCAGCTTCTCACATGGTATTGAAGAGGGTTAGGAGTGTTTTTAGCGCTTCGGGGTGAAGGTACTTGATAATTTCGTACGGTATACGATCGTTGGTGATCGTATACCGTACGATCGGTATACGATCGTTGGTGAGACCAGAGGACCCTGGAGTCTCCGGCCTCAGTTCGTTAGGAGGCGGAGTAGCCTGAACTACTGCCGCCTTGGGGGCAGGTGCCACAGCCGTCGGCTCGCTCTGCGCTGGCCGAAGGAGTGGCGAGGGCTGGTGCGGCATTGCCCCCTGACGCGCCGCATCAGCATATGTAGCGCCATAAAATGGCGACACTCTTCGTCTTGCTTCCTTGAATGTGATATTTTCTTTAATTTTCAATGTGATGATTTCCTTTTCTTTTTTCCAAAATGAGCAAGACCGTGAGTATGCGGCATGATTTCCACCACAGTTCACACAGTGTGATGGTTCTTCGCAATTGTCAGAATTGTGGCCTGACACTCCACATTGTGCACAAGTTTGGTGACCACGACAGCTTTGTGAGCCATGACCATACTTCTGGCATTTAAAACAACGACGTGGGTTAGGTATGTATGGTCTGATCGACGTCTTTGTGTAGCCTGTTTGAATACTTTCTGGGAGATTACTGGAAGCGAACGTGAGTATTAGGTGTTTTGTTGGTGATGTCTTGTTGTCTCTTCTAATGGTGATCCTTTGTACATTGGTCACATTCTGACTCTTCCACCCCTCCAGAAGTTCCTCTTCAGTCAAGCTGAGCAAATCAGCATCAGATACTACTCCACGGGTTCTGTTCATGGATCTGTGTGGCGTTACAGTGATGGGAGTGTCACCAAAAGTTGAAAGATTCTGTAGCTTTTCGAACTGTTCTTTTCCTCGGACTTCAAGGAGGAGGTCTCCGCTGGCCATTTTGGTAACTTTGTACCCGGCTCCAGGAGTTTCTGTGAGACATCTGGCTACTACAAAGGGTGATACGGTTCTGGCTTGCTTGCTGCTTATTTCACTATGTATAACATGAAAATGGGGGAAGTTTTCACTTGATCGGTTGAAAAAGCCTAAGTCTTCGGTGCGTACACGCTTTAAGGCGGTACGATCACTTAATAGGGGAAATGCTTTATGCATGCCAGTTTAATTTTCTTCAGAAGCGTTGGCGGCCACCCACCACGGAGCCCAACAAGGGGACGCTACAAGTTTGTGGATGCTAAAACCTGCAGACGCCAGCCATACAACGCAACTATAACCCAATGCGCCTAGACCAAGGTAGGCTATTTGCACAGGGTTAACCCTAGCCGCCAGGAAGTTTGGAAGTAAACAGAAGAGAGTAGAAGACAGGACAGATAAACAGTAAGAGATAAAGACGAAGATGTAGGGAGAGAGAGATAGGAAAAGGCGACTGCCGATTTCCCCTGGGTGGGTCAGCCAAGGGGTGCCGTCTACGTGAAGCCGGGGCCAAAGGGGTGTGTTGCCTCTGCCGGGGGGCCTTAACGGTCCAATCACCCAGCGTCGGCTCAACCCCCAGGATCCCCTTTTCCCCGGACACGGCAAAGCCACGCACGGCTAGGCGTGGGAGGGAGTAAAAACTCCCCCGTTAGCTCGGGTCCGTGGTGTCGCTACACACCAAACGCCTGCTTTAACAGGCGCCCCTGCGGGGATAATACTACCCAAGGTTTGGTAACTACACATGGTTAACCCTCGCCGCCAGGAAATTCGGAAGTAAACGAAAAGAGAAGATGACAGGACAGATAAAAGGAGAGAGATACAGACGAAGATGTAGGAAGAGAGTGATAGGAAAATGCGACTGCCGTTTCCCCCTGGGTGGGTCAGCCCAGGGGTGCCGTCTACGTGAAACTGGGGCCAAAGGGGTGTGTTGCCTCTGCCGGGGGGCCTTAAAGGTCCAATCACCCAGCATTGGCTCAACCCCCAGGATCCCCTTTTCCCCGGACACGGCAAAGCCACGCACGGCTAGGCGTGGGAGGGAGCCGAAACTCCCCCGTTAGCTCGGGTCCGTGGTGTCGCTACACACCAAACGCCTACTTGCGCAGGCGCCCCTGCGGGGGCTGTTTGAAGACAATGCGCTTTTTTTTCACGCAAACATTGCATGGGCATTTTAACGTGCCTACTCTAACATTTGCGTTTTGTACGCACGAACTGCAGCCGCGAATTGCACGGTGGGACAGCAGTGCCTCTTTAGCACTTCGAAGATTACTTATTTCCGCAATCAGAATTTATGCGCATTATTTCGCAATGTAGAGTCTTTTTCAGTCTTTAACTGATCATATTTATGGAGAGTGGCTATTCCTACAATTATTCAGCATCGCACCACTGTTCAAGTGAAGGCCGAAACGCGCGCCAAGGTCAAGTATAACGTACACAAATTACGACGGACATTTTGGTCTACCTCCAAATAAATATTGCCTCTGCATATCTCTTTCGCGAACGTCCGCGTGCAGTTGGGGTCAAGAAATGCTGCAGAAAGAACCTCAAAATTTTCATTGTTACTTCATGCAGCTGCTCTTTATAAAATGGGGATTTTTATAGCTGGTACATTAGCTTTACATCAGTACACTGATTGTATTGGTCGCGGTTCACTGTTACAAATTCCTGCCGGAATATATTAACTGTACTTATTATTCAAAAGAGATGGCAAATGTCGGTGACATACGCTCTCCTGCGGACTTCTGCGCCTGAATTCTGACTTCTGAACTTCATGTTCAAGTTGATCATCAAATTACGCAACCACTAATTAAACACCAACAAGTAGATTTTCAATTTTGATCTTTCTCTGTCACGCCGCCTTTCGTTTGTTTCTTTTTTGCTATGCTCTCCTAAAATCACAAGTTCAACTTGTTTTGTAGAACATAAACATCAACACACATAGGCCAGTGTTTCAGTAAGATGTCGCGCATGATCTAGTACTCTTTAATTTAGTGCATGACACAATGTCATACCTCGACAACTGATGATGATGATAAAGAAGATGGTAAATTTTAGTGGCGCAAGGGCAACCCCGGCCAAAGAGCGCCAAACACAGGGTTTTTCGTCGGTTGAATTATAGAAAAAAATCTACTCAGGGTGGCAAGAATAAAAAAGTGGGGCATATGGATTAAACATAAGTGTAATGACTATGTGTGATGAGTTTAAAACGGTGTAAACCTATGGGTTTTAAAAAGTCACGCTATGGCGGCAGTGGTCCTTGTCAGGACAAGGAGTGTGTGCTGCATGACATTTGGTAAAGAAGTTTCAGCAGTTTCTCAGGATTGATAGAGTGCTGAGATTAGTGAGAATACGTAATGGAATGCAGGAATCCAACATCAGCTAAGAACTTTAAAACTACTTTTATGGGAAACATCGGCTCGTCACCAAGAAAAAATAAAAGGTGAGGCGGTATGTGGCATTCGTATAGCTTAGGGAAGTGACGCAGTCTTTCTGGTTCAAGGTACGGGCATACAATTAAAACGTGAACGACTGATAGCGCATCACCACATTTTTTACAAGACGGTGCTGGAGAGTTGCTTAAAAGGTGCTAGTCTGTTGCATGTGTGTGACCAATCCTGAGTCTGCACAGTGAAACCTCTTGATGCCTGTTACGTTTTTCAAGAGCTTATCTACCTGTTCTTGACATTACTGTGTGCAATTTGTTTTCAATTGCTGCGTTCCATTCCTCTTGCCATTGCTTACGCAGTCGGTTTCTGGTTAGCAGCCTCAAGTCGTCATATGAGGTGACGACTACGTCTACTGTTGGGCGGAGTGCAGCGGACTCCACAAGTCGGTCCGCTGCCTCATTGCCAGCTATGTTGCAGTGTCCCGGAATCCAGCATAGCTTGACTTTAAGCTTGGATCTGTAGGCCGACATGAGGCACTTTAGAAGGGTATTAGTCACTTGATTTTTATGTGTCTTCGCGCAAGACAACGCAGTCACTGCACTGAGGGAATCTGTGTATATGATGGAGGCTGGTTCTTTCTTGTTTAAGTTGTGCCTTGTAGCTAGCAGTATGCCATAGCACTCAGCAGTAAATATGTTGGTATGTTCATTCTCTGTTGCAGATTCATAGTACGCTGGGCCATATACAGGACATGTGACGGCCAAGGACTAGGAAGCATCAGTTTAGTACTCAGCGCACCTGTATTCTGCCTGACAGTACATAAAATGCTGATCGATTGCGACTGGGAGGCCATGCTTTCCTACCTATAGGAATGACAAGTCACAATTCATAGCTCACATTTGCCATGGTGCCATAGTGTCCTTGTGGGAGCTTAGTTGATGATTGGAGACGGGTATATGCAGATGTTCAAAGTGTGAGGCCACTCTGATGGGATACGTTGGCGTAGCTGATGGTCGCCTCCAAAACAGGTGGGTGTTTGATGTATCCTGCAATAGCTCGCGAGATGGGTGGTTGACATAAGAAAGCACCTTGGTGACATACTTGATGCTTGTGAACAGCCGTCATCGGTGTAATGATAATCGATCTGTCTCAACATACAGGCTGGCTGTTGGGCTGGTTCGGAAAGCACCACTAGCCAGACGAGGACCATGGTGCTGCACTGGGTCGAGCATCTTAAGTTCGGATCTCGATGCTGATTCGTATACAACCGAGCCATAATCAATACGTGAGAGCACTACACTACTGAGAAGGTTTAATGACAGTCACGATCTGTACCCCATGACTGATGCGAGAGAATCTTGAGTAGTTCAAGGCTTTCAAGCATTTCAGTCACAGCTGTTTGATGTGTGGGACAAAGCTGAGCTTTTCATCCATCACAACACCTAGAAATTTAATGATGATGAGTAGCTTTTAGTGGCGCAAGGGCCAATTGATGGCCAAAGAGCGCAATTTCATTTCACTACAGATATGAACAATGATATGGTGCGTGGCTGTAAAGGGCCTTAAAATTCCTCGCTCTAACGCGGGTTAAAACATGAAAGTAATAAAATTATGACAGTGGCGTGACATATGTGTGGTGATAGCTGATGGCAAAATGTCATGATAATAAAACCATGATGAAGATATAGTCACCGCAGCCACGACCACACTATAGAGGTCGTGCTACGGGTGACCTCGAAATATCGGGTGAAAGCTTTGCACATCTTTTAAAAACGTAAAAAGTGTTTGCAGTTTAAAAAGCGGATCCCTACCGATGAGCATCCCAGGGTGTATAGGGAGCTGCTGTCGGTAGGGCAGTAAAAAGTGCTTTTTTCTTAGAGCATCTAGCTCATTGCACTGGACGAGAATGTGTAGAACCGTAGGGGCTCTCAACGTCTCTCACAATATGGTGGATCACTGGTAGACAGATGAAATGAGTGTGTCGAATGTGTGTGTCCTGTTCTAAGCCTTGTTAGTATTACTTCCGTGTGTCGCGATTTTGATAGTGGCGGCCAATAACCTAGTTGCGGCCTAATAGCATGGAGTTTATTATCTGTGTGTTTATCCCACATGCTCTGCCAATACCCCCTGAGCTTTCGTTTTATAAAAGGTTTTAAGTCAAGTGCAGGGACTGGTGTTGATGCATTGGCAGTAGTGACATTGGCGCAAGCAGCTAGATTGTCGGCCAAAACGTTCCCTTGTATTTCACGGTGCCCTAGAACCCATCAGACAACGACATGCTGTTTTGATGTGTAGAGTGTGCACAGAAGTGAGTAGAGTGACACCAGCACGGGGTTCTTGTGTTTTTTAGGAGTTTTCAGGGCTTTGACCATGCTTAGGGAATCTGTGTATATTACCGCCTTTTGTAATTTTATCTGTTTAGTGTGTTTTACGACCGCCAGTATTGCGTAAGCTTCTCCTGTGAAAATGCTTGCATTAGGATGAAGAACGCCGGCCTCGGAAAAGGATTGGCCTATTGCTGCATATGACACAGAAGTGTTTGACTTTGACGCATCGGTAAAGAACTCAGGGCATGTGTATTTATGTTGTAGTTCTAGGAAGTATGTATGTATGTGTGCAAGTGCTGCGTGCTTTGTGACATCAACAAAAGAGACATCACAGTATATAAGCTGCCACTGCCACGGTGGCAGATATGTTGCAGGAGCCATCAAACTGTGTTCAAGAGGCACACCTGTTTCTTCGGCCAGGCTCCTTACACGCAGCGCATAGGGCTGCCTAAACGAAGGATGGTTCTCGAACAAGCCAGAACAAGACAAATCATTAATTGTGAAATGGGAAGGGTGTTTCTTGTCTGCCTTCACCTTCAAAAAGTACAAAAAGGACAGAGAACATCTTTGTAGGTGGAGCGACCATTCATTTTAATCCACGTACAGGCTCTCCACAGGGCTGGTGCGGAAAGCACCCGTAGAGAGGCGAATGCCTAGATGGTGGACAGATGGTCGAGAATTTTCAAGGCTGATGGTGTTGCCGACTGATAAATTAAAGCACCGTAATCTAGGCGTGTGCGTACGAGGCTCTTATATAAGTTAATTAAACATTTCTTGTCACTACCCCATGTAGTGCGTGACAACTCTTTCAAAATGTTCATTGTTTTTAAGCACCTGTCCCTTAAATACCTGATGTGTGGGATGAAGGTTAGCTTAGTGTCTAATATGAGACCAAGAAACTTGTGCTCGGTCGTAACTTACAGAGGTTGACCATGCAGGTCAATGTCGGGGTCAGGATGGAGACCCCTCTTTCGGTTGAACAAGACACAAGTGCTCTTTTTCGCGTTGAGTATAAAACCATTCTCGTTTGCCCATTGAGATACCTTGTTCAACCCTAGTTGAACTTGACGTTGGCACATTGAGATGTTGCGCGATTTGCAACCAATCTGCACATCATCGACATATATGCAGTAAAAAATATTACGTGGGAGAGACAGGTGCAAGGAATTCATTTTAACTATGAAAAGTGTGCAGCTCAATACACCTCCTTGTGGCACTCCTGTTTCTTGGACAAATACTCGAGATAAGACAGTGCCAACTTGGACACGGAATGTACGGTTGGACAGGTAGCTTTCGATAACTGTCAGCATTCTACCCCGCACACCTAAATGTGACAGGTCTCGCAATATGCCGAAGCGCCATGCAGTGTCATATGCCTTTTCCATATCGAGGAACACAGACAGAAAAAATTGCTTATGAACAAAAGCATCGCGAATTTGTGCTTCGATACGGACAAGGTGGTCAGTGGTGGACCGAGCCTCTCGAAACCCACACTGGTATGGGTCAAGTAGGCCACTAATTTCAAGGAAGTGCATCAGGCGCCTGTTAATCATTTTTTTCAAAAACTTTGCAAATACAGCTGGTTAATGCTATTGGCCTGTACCTGGAAACTGAGGCCGGGTCCTTGCCTTGTCTTAGGATTGGGATAATGATAGCTTCCTTCCAGGCTGAGGGTAGCTCGCCAGAAGACCATATCGCATTATACAGAGAGAGGAGAGCTTTCTGGGTTTCAGTGGGCAGGTGTTTTAACATTTCATATGCCACACGCTCCGGGCCTGGGGCAGATTTATTGCAGCAGGCAAGTGAGGCCTGCAGTTCAGCCAAACAGAAAGGTTTGTTGTATGCCTCATGTGTTCTCGGCTTGCGCTCTAATCTCTGTTTTTCTATTGCGGTTTTGTATCGTCGGAACGCTTCACTATAGTGTGTTGAGCTGGAGACCTGTTCAAAGTGCGCTCCGAGAGTGTTTGCCTGGTCTTCCAAACTCTCCCCTTGTGTGTTCACTAGAGGAAGCGAATGTGCTTCTCGTCCTGCCACCTTGCCAACTATGCTCCAGACTCTCGACTCATCTGAGTTAATGCCCGATACAAATTTGTGCCAACTTTCTCTTCTCGCCTGTCGGCGCGTCCTCCTTGCTTGCGACTTGACGTTCTTAAGTTTACAAGATTCTCGGCTGTGGGCGAGTCTCTAAGCAACCTACATGCCTTATTTTGTTTTTTTCGAGCATCACGGCACTCATTATTTCACCATGGGACTCGTCGTTTGCTTGACGGTCCACATGTTTGGGGAATACATTTTGTTGCTGCATCAACCAAGAAAGCTGATGATGATGTGTGGTGTTTTATGGCGCAAGGGCCAAATGATGGCCAAAGAGCGCCATTTCAATGAGTATAGAGATGTGGACAATGATATGTTGCGTGGCTGTATAAGGGCCTTAAAATTCCTCGCGATAATGCGGGTAAAAACATAAGTATTAAAGACATGACAGTGGCGTGATATGCATATTAAAAAGGGTGACAAAGGTTTTGATAATAAAAACATGTAAAAATATTTGGCACTAGCACACTTGCCTCATCAGTGCCCTTGTGTCCAAGGGCTGCGAGGCAAGTGCTTTTAAATGTAATCACAGCAGCAGCGACCTCTCTTGAGAGGTCACGCTACGCAATGCCTTGGTAAATTACATGCTAAAAATCAACATCTCTTAAAAAAGCTAACAATGATTTATGGGTGAAAAGTGGTTCCCTACCGACAAACATTGCAGGGTGTAAAGGTATATGTTGTCGGTAGGGTAATGGGAAGTGTTGTCTCCTTAGAGTGTCTAACTGTTTACATTGGATTGAAACGTGAAGAACTGTTAGAGCCTCACCACATTTATCACACAATGGTGGGTCACTACCGGATGAAAGATGTGTGTGTGTCGTGTATGTGTGCCCTATCCTGAGTCTTGTTAGTGTTACCTCTGTTAGACGTGATTTTGATACTGGTGGCCAATGGCCAAGGTGTGGCTTGATAACGTGTAGTTTGTTTTGTGTGTGTGCATCCCACTTGCTCTGCCAGTAGTCCCTGAGGTTTAGTTTGAGAGACGGCTTAAGATCAAGGGCCGGGATTGATATGGATGTAATGGCGGTGCTCTCATGGACGGATGCAGCGAGCTGATCCGCCCTCAAGTTGCCTTGGATCTCACGGTGCCCTGGCACCCAGCACACTACAACATGTTGTTTGTGCGTGTAGAGTGTGCACAAAATGGAGTAAAGTGCGACAAGGACTGGGTTTTTTTGTTTTTTTAAGACTGTGCAGAGCCGTTACCACACTGAGGGAGTCTGTATAAATTACTGCTTTTTTGTATTTGTAATTGTTTGATGTGTTTAGCTGCCACCAGTATCGCGTAAGCTTCCGCTGTGAAGATACTTGTGCGTGGATGTAGAGGGCCAGCATCCGAAAAGGATGGGCCGACAGCAGTGTAGGACACAAAGGAGTTAGACTTGGAGGCATCTGTAAAGAACTCAGGACGTGTGTATTTGTGTTGAAGTTCCAGGAAGTATGTTCGGATATGGGCAATAGGCGCATGTTTTGTAACTTCTAGAAAAGACACATCGCAGTCTATAGTCTGCCATTGCCGCGGTGGCGGGTATGCTACAGGAGCCTAAAAACTGTATTCGAGTGACACTCCAGTGTCCTCAGCTAGACCCTTCAGGCGAACTGAGAAGGGCTGCCTCATTGAAGGCCTGTTTTGAAAAAGAATGGAGCTCGACAGGTCATTAATAGTAGAGTATGAGGGATGCCTCTTGTCTGCTTTCACCTTAAGGAAATATACAAAGGACATGTAGGTTCTTTGCAGATGAAGCGACCACTCATTTGACTCAACGTAAAGGCTTTCTCTGGGGCTGATGCGAAAAGCACCCGTAGATGATGATGATATATGGTGTTTTTTGGCGCAAGGGCCATTTGTTGGCCAAAGAGCGCCATTTCATCTTACTAAAATTATGGACAATGATTGTGATAGGCGGCTGTATAAGGGCCATAAAATTCCTCGCGATAAGGTGGGTAAGAACATACAAGTAATAAAATGATGACCATGCCGTGAAAGATGTGTGTGGTGTGAATGATGACAAAAGTTGGTGATAATAAGACGATGGTGGATATGTATGGCATTAGCACAAGTGCCTCACTCGTTCATACCCTTGCGTCCAAGGGCCGTGAGGCATGTGCTTTCCTGTGTAGCCACCGCAGCAAAAACCTCTCAAGAGAGGTCGTGCTACGGTATGACCGGGTATATGATATGGAAATTATGAATTTCCTTTAAAAACGCTAATAGTGATTTGTGACTAAAAAGCGGTTCCCTACCGACCAACATTGCAGGGTGTAAAGGTATATGTTGTCGGTAGGATAGTGGTAAGTGGTGTCTTCTTAGACTGTCTAAATGTTTACATTGAATTAAAACGTGAAGAACTGTTATTGTCTCACCACATTTATCACACAATGGTGGATCATCACCGGATAAAAGATGTGTGTGTGTCGTGTATGTGTGTCCTATCCTGAGTCTTGTTAGTGTTACCTCTGTTAGACGTGATTTTGATACTGGTGGCCAATGGCCAAGGTGTGGCTTGATAACGTGTAGTTTGTTTTGTGTGTGTGTATCCCACTTGCTCTGCCGTAGTCCCTGAGGTTTCGTTTGAGAGACGGCTTAAGATCAAGGGCCGGGATTGATATACATGTAATGGCGAAGCTCTCATGGACGGATGCAGCGAGCTGACGTTGCCTTGGATCTCACGGTGCCCTGGCACCCAGCACACTACAACATGTTGTTTGTGTGTGTGGAGTGTGCACAAAATGGAGTAAAGTGAGACAAGGACTGGGTTTTTTGTTTTTTAAGACTGTGCAGAGCCGTTACCACACTGAGGGAGTCTGTATAAATTACTGCTTTTTGTATTTGTAATTTTTGTATGTGTTTAGCCGCCACAAGTATCGCATAAGCTTCCGCTCTGAAGATACTTGTGCCTGGATGTAGAAGGCCAGCATCCGAAAAGGATGGGCCGACAGCAGCGTAGGACACAGAGGAGTTAGACTTGGAGGCATCTGTAAAGAACTCAGGACGTGTGTATTTGTGTTGAAGTTCCAGGAAGTGTGTTCGGATATGGGCAATAGGCGCATGTTTAGTAACTTCTAAGAAAGACACATCGCAATCTATAGTTTGCCACTGCCACGGTGGAAGGTATGCAACAGGGGCCATTA
Organism: Rhipicephalus microplus; assembly: GCF_043290135.1. Classification (NCBI taxonomy): domain Eukaryota; kingdom Metazoa; phylum Arthropoda; class Arachnida; order Ixodida; family Ixodidae; genus Rhipicephalus; species Rhipicephalus microplus. The sequence continues at coordinate 82,038 of NW_027464972.1, forward strand.
AACTGTGTTAGAGTGACACTCCAGTGTCTTCAGCTAGACCCTTCAGGCGAACCGAGAAGGGCTGCCTCATTGAAGGCCTGTTTCGAAACAAAATGGAGCTCGACAAATCATTAATTGTAGAGTATGAGGGGTGCTCCTTGTCTGCTTTCACCTTAAGGAAGTAAACAAAGGACATGTAGGTTCTTTGCAGATGAAGCGACCACTCATTTGACTCAACGTAAAGGCTTTCTACGGGGCTGGTGCGAAAAGCACCCGTAGAAAGGCGGATGCCCAAATGGTGCACGGGATCCAGCATCTTCAAGGCACTTGGAGTAGCAGACTGATAAACAACTGCCCCATAATCTAAGCGGGTGCGAATGAGGCTTCTATAGAGGTTCATGAGGCATTGCCTATCACTGCCCCAAGTAGTACGTGACAACACTTTTAAAACATTCATGGCTTTTAAACATTTTGTTTTTAGATACTTGATGTACGGCACGAAGGTCAACTTGTTGTCCAAGATTAGGCCTAAGAATTTATGCTCGGCTTTGACGGACAGACGTTGACGGTTCAGTTTAATGTCGAGTTCTGAGTGCATGCCTCTCTTTCGGGAGAACAAGACACACGTGCTTTTTTGTGGGTTCAGTCGGAATCCGTTTTCCTCTGCCCATTTGGAGAGCTTGTTTAAACCTAACTGAACCTGCCGCTCACACAATGCCAGATTGCAAGACCTAAAGCCAAGCTGGACGTCATCGACATATGTGCAATAAAACATATTGCGAGGGATGGTCAAGCGCGAGGAATTCATTTTTATGAGAAAACGTGTGCAGCTAAGTACACCACCTTGTGGCACGCCTGTTTCCTGAACAAATGTTTGGGATAGAACCGTGCCCACTCGGACACGGAAAGTCCGGTTTGACAGGTAACTTTTGATTATGTGAAACATTCTTCCGCGCACGCCAAGGTGGGAAAGGTCTCTTAGAATTCCGAAACGCCATGTTGTATCATAAGCCTTTTCGATATCGAGGAACACAGAGAGAAAATATTGTTTATGGACGAAGGCGTCTCTGATCTGTGCCTCGATACGAACAAGGTGGTCTGTGGTGGATCTACCTTCTCGAAACCCGCACTGAAATGGGTCGAGCAAATTATTTGTTTCAAGGTAATGTACAAGTCGGCAGTTTATCATTTTTTCGAAGACTTTGCACAAGCAGCTTGTAAGTGCTATAGGCCTATAACTCGAGGGTAAAGAAGGGTCTTTGCCCTCTTTCAAAATGGGAATAATAATAGCCTCTTTCCAGGAGGTAGGGATAGCGCCAGAAAACCAGATAGCATTGTACAAACAAAGTAAGGTTTTTCGTGTTTCGATTGGTAGGTTTTTTAACATTTCATACACCACACGGTCAGAACCTGGGGCAGAAGTACTGCAGGAGTTAAGAGACATTTGCAGCTCAGCTAGACTGAAAGCTTGGTCATATGCCTCGGATCTAGTGCATTTGTGTTCAAGTTTCTGCTTTTCTATTCTTGTTCTGTATTTTTGGAAAGTGTCAGTATAGTGGGATGAGCTGGACACCTGTTCGAAGTGTGCACCGAGGAAGTTTGCCTGATCTTCCAAGGTATCACCCTGAGTGTCCACGAGTGGAAGTGTGTGTACTTGTTTTCCTGCTATCCTACCGACCATGTTCCAGACTTTAGCCTCCTGTGTGTATGAATTGATCCCTGACAAAAACTTCTGCCAGCTTTCTCTTCTGGCCTGCCGACGCGTTCTCCTGCCTTGAGACTTTATTTTCTTGAAGGTGTCAAGATTTTCGGCTGTCGGCGAGTTCCGAAGCAGCCTCCAAGCTCTGTTTTGCTGTTTGCGCGCGTTTCGGCATTCAGAGTTCCACCATGGCACACGCCGTTTTCCTGGGTGCCCATTTGTTTGTGGGATGCATTTTGTTGCAGCATCAATCAAAAAAGCTGTGAAGTAGTCGACAGCAACATCAATGCTTAAAGTACTTATGTCACTCCAATCTATACGAGCGATGGTATGAAACCGTTCCCAGTCGGCTCTGTTTATGAGCCATTTGGGAACACGGGGTGTACACTCAGTTGCTGTAGTTGTGCTCAAAACTACGGGAAAGTGGTCGCTTCCGTACAGATTACTGACGACTTTCCACTGAAGCAGAGGCACAAGAGATGGAGAGACTATGCTTAGGTCTATGGAGGAGTAGGTGTTATGTGCGATATTATAATAGGTTGGTTCTTTTCTATTTAGGAGACTTGCGTTCGACGAGAGAAGGAATTGTTCAATCAGTCGATCTCGTGCGTCGCAACGAGAGTCTCCCCATAGCCTGCTATGCGCATTGAAGTCTCCAAGGAGAACATAAGGCACCGGAAGTTCATCAATTAAAGAGTATAAATCACGTTTTTGCAGCTGATAGCTAGGAGGGATGTAAATAGTGCAGATTGTGATTAGTTTATCAAAAAGAACCGCTCGAACAGCCACTGCCTCAAGGGATGTTTGGAGTTGTAAGTGTGTGCATGCAATTCCTTGATTCACTATGATGGCAACACCTCCGGATGATGTCATGGCATCATCATGGTCCTTTCGAAAAATAACGTATTTGCGAAGAAAATTTGTGTGTTTTGAATTAAGGTGTGTTTCTTGTACACACAGCACTTTTGGTGAGTGTTCGTGTAGGAGTTCTTGGATGTCGTCAAGGTTTCTGAGAAGGCCCCTGACGTTCCATTGTATAATTTGAGTGTTCATGGTGAATGTAAAATAATGCTGTGTGTACGAAAAGCGAGTGGCTGTTTAGACGGGGAGTTTGAGATCACTTAACAGGGCCGTCACAAGGCCCTGTTATTTGCTTTTTTGTTTTCTTGGCGCGCTCCAAGGAGCCACGCCGCTCTTTCGGCACCACGGGTGCCGACGTATCCATTGCCTCCTCGGAGGCACTGGATGCCCGCACGTGCAGGCTGTTAGTTTGGATTTTGGGCCTCGCCTGGTGAGGGGAGGCCTTGAGACCCGAAGACTCTGGAGTCTCCGGTCTCTGTTTGGGAGTAGGCGGTGTAGCCTGGGCTACAGCCGCCTTGGGGGCAGGTGCCACAGCCGACGGCTCGCTCTGCGCAGGCCGAAGGGGTGGCGAGGGCTGGTGCGGCGTTGCCCCCTGACGCGCCGCATCAGCATATGTTGCGCCATAAAATGGCGACACTCTTCGTCTTGCTTCTTTGAATGTGATGTTTTCTTTGACTTTAAGAGTGATGATTTCTTTTTCTTTCTTCCAGTTAGGACACGAACGCGAATACGCGGCGTGTTCCCCGTCACAATTCACGCAGTGGGGCGTGGTAACACAGTTATCAGATGGGTGGCCGCGGCCACCACATCTTGCACAAGTTTCCTGACCCCGGCAGTTCTGCGAACCATGACCAAATCGTTGACATTTGAAACACCGTCTTGGATTGGGAATGTAGGGACGGACAGATAGTTTGATGTAGCCTGTGTCTACAGATGAAGGCAGTGTGCTAGATGCGAAGGTGAGTATTAAATGTTTGGTAGGTATTTCTTTGTTTTCTCGTCTGATGACGATTCGTTTCACATCTGTGACATTTTGCTCTTTCCACCCTTCAAGCAGTTCCTGTTCAGACATTTCAAGAAGGTCTGCTTCTGAAACAACTCCGCGTGAGGTGTTCATTGATCTATGAGGTGAAACAGATACTGGGATGTTACCAAATGCTACGAGACTGCCAATTTTTTCATAGTGGTGTTTTTCCGGCAGCTCAAGGAGAAGGTCTCCGCTAGCCATTTTTGTAACCTTGTATCCTGGGCCATAGACCTCAGTCAGAGATTTAGCAACAAGAAATGGAGATATGACTCTGGCTTGTTTTGTTGGGTTTTCGCTGTGCACAACATGGAATTTAGGGAAACATTGTCTGGGTTGGCTGAAAATTGAGATGTCATCGGTGCGTCCCCTCTTAGGCGGAGGACGATCTAGTAGACGGGGAAATGCAGGTGTTCCCATAGTAGTGTAGTTTTTTTTTCGGCAGCAATGGCGACCACCCACCATGGAGTCCAACCAGGGGACGCTGAAGCACTTTAATAGCATAAGGCTGCAGACGCCAGCCGTACATTGCCACTATAACCAAATATAACTACTCAAGGTTGAGTAATTACACAAGGTTAACCCTTGCCGCCAGGAAAAATCGGAAGTAAATGGAAGAGAGAAGAAGACAGGATAGATTTAAAGACGAGAAAAGACTAAGATGTAGGAAGAGAGAGATAGGAAAAGGCGACTGCCGATTTCCCCTGGGTGGGTCAGCCCAGGGGTGCCGTCTACGTGAAGCCGGGGCCAAAGGGGTGTGTTGCCTCTGCCGGGGGGCCTTAAAGGTCCAATCACCCAGCGTCGGCTCAACCCCCAGGATCCCCTTTTCCCCGGACACGGCAAAGCCACGCACGGCGTGGGAGGGAGTAGAAACTGCCCCGTTAGCTCGGGTCCGTGGTGTCGCTACACACCAAACGCCTACCTGCGCAGGCGCCCCTGCGGGGGTGACGGCCTTAGTCGATGCGGGTGCTGATTTTTCCATAATGAGTCACAAGATGGCTGATCATCTTAGAAAAGTGAAAACGCCATGGACAGGACCACATATAAGAACAGCGGGTGGTCAATTGCTGCTTCCTACTGAAAGATGCACAGCAAGAACCAGCATAAGAGATTCTTCTTTCGTCGCGACTTTCATTGTTCTTCCAGAGTGCTGCAAAGATTTAATTATAGGAATGGACTTACTCAGGGAGCATGGCGCAATAATCAACATCCCGGACCACGTGGTTTCATTTTACGAGAGTGCTCGTCTGACTGATCCTACATCACCAGAGCACAAATAATTTCGTCTCAAAGACCACAACATAGTCGTGCCGCCTCCATCATGTATCCTCGTTTCAGTAGCATGTGACGTACCGTTCGACGGTGAAGGAGTCGCCGACCAACTAACCTCGCTGCTTTTCACTCACTGGATTTCCGTAGCACGAGGAAAAGTCAACGTCACCGACGGCCGCACGAACTTGCTGTTGACCGATTTCACTGCCGAGCGACGGCACCTTCCAAAAGGCACAACAATGGCACATTTCGACGAGATCATAGATGTTTGTGACTGTTTTTCAGCACTCGAAGCAACACCTGCACAAGACCCACAAAACCTAGCACCTAACCTTGACGTCAGCCCTACTTTAACTCCGCAATTGCGGGAACGCCTGCTTGTGCTGCTAGACGAGTTCCACGACTGTTTTTCGTCGACCTCGAAAGTTGGCCGGACGTCCTTGACCAAGCACCGAATCATCACAGAGGACACGGCTAGACCAATCCATCAAAATCCGTACCGTGTGGCTTCAAAAGAACGAGAAGCGATAAAACAGCAGGTAACAAAAATGCTTGAAGATGACGTCATTCAACCATCGAAAAGCCCCTGGGCATCACCTGTTGTTCTAGTGAAGAAGAAGGACGGCAGCCTGCGTTTCTGTGTAGACTGTCGAAAGCTAAATCAGGTCACAAAAAAAGACGTGTACCCGCTTCCCCGCATAGATGATTCGATCGACAGGCTTCGAAATGCACGTTACTTCTCTTCCATGAACCTAAAGAGCGGATATTGGCAAATCGAAATAGACCTCAGGGAACGTGAAAAAACGGCTCTCGTGACGCCAGATGGACTGTACGAATTTAAGCTTTTACCATTTGGCTTGTGCTCCGCGCCTGCTACTTTCCAGCGTTTCATGGATACCGTTCTCTTTGTGCTTAAATCGGGAACCTGCCGAGTATACCTTAACGTCGTCATTGTGTTTTCTACAACGTTTGACGAACACCTTGAACGATTGCAAATGGTCTTACAGACCATACGGGCCGCAGGCCTGACGCTCAAGCCGGAGAAATGTCAGTTCTGCTTTGAGGAACTGTAGTTTCTTGGCCATGTCGTCAGTTACGCAGGAGTTCATCCAGACCCCGAGAAAGTTGCCGCCGTCGTACAGTTTCCCACGCCATCAGATAAAAAGGCAGTGAGGCGTTTTCTGGGTCTGTGTGCATATTATCGGCGGTTTATTCCAGATTTTGCGTGCATCGCGTCACCTTTACTCATCTCACGAGGGATAATGTTGCAATTGTTTGGGGCGACAAACAGGAAGCTGCTTTCAATGACTTGCGGCAACGTCTACAGACGACCCCCGTGCTTGCCGTTTTGATGAGACAGCCCCTACAGTGCTCCATACAGACGCCAGCAATGTTGGCCTCGAAGCTGTGCTTGGGCAGCGCCAGGACGACGAGGAAAGAGTGATCGCTCTCGCAAGCAGAACTCTGTCACGCACAGAAGCAAATTACTCGACCACTGGAAAGGAATTCATCGCCGTGGTGTGGGCAGTTATAAAATTTCGCCCATACTTGTACGGCCGCTCATTCAAGGTTATCAGTGACCACCATTCATTGTGTTGGTTAACAAGTTTGAAAGATCCTTCCAGGCGATTGGCACGCTGGAGCCTTAGACTACAGGAGTTTGATATAACGATGGTGTATAAGTCGGGAAAACGACACACGGACGCCGACTGCCTATCTCCATCACCAATAGAGCCGGCTGCTTCTTTTGATGAAGGGACAGCGTTCTTCGGAATCCTCGACACGTCAACCATCGCAGATCACCAGCATAATGATCCTGAGCTACTTGGCTTGATTAATTATTTAAAAGGACGAAGCCAGAATGCGCCCAAAGCCTTTACAAGAGGACTATCGTCGTTCTGTCTGCGAAACAATGTCCTTTACAAAATGAATTCTCGTCAGACGAGTCCACCTACCTGCTTGTCGTCCCTACCAGTCTTCGTTCTGATGTGTTGCAAGCGTGCCATAACGAGGTAACATCTGGACATTTAGTCTACACGCGCACACTGAGCAGAGTTCGAGGGAGATATTACTGGCCTAGACTCGCCGCTGCCGTGAAGCATCATGTTCGGACCTGCCTTGATTGCCAGCGGCGCAAGTCACCCCCAACGAAACAAGCTGGTTTGCTACACCCTGTCCAGATCCCGACGACGCCATTTGACCAGATCGGAATGAACCTTTTGGTGCCACTTCCCACCTTTAGTGTTGGTAACCACTGGGTTATAGTGGCGACCGACTACCTTACTCGCTACGCCTAGACAAAAGCCATCCAGAGAGGCACAGCAGAGGAGGTGGCCCGGTTCTTCATAGAGAACATTGTGCTGAGACACGGTGCGCCATCGATCGTTATAACAGATCGCGGAACCACATTCACGGCCGCGCTTTCAGATCATGTGTTGGTGCTCAGCGGTACTATTCATCGCAAGTCAACAGCTTACCATTCACAAACCAACGGGTTGACCAAGCGACTTAACAAAACTCTGGAAGACATGCTTTCAATGTATCTGGACATCGAACACAAAAACTGGGACGAGATTTCCCCTTACATAACGTTCGCATACAATACTGCGAAACAAGAAACCACACGGATGACCCCATTCAGCCTTGTTCACAGACGAGAAGTAAGAACGATGTTGGACGCGATGCTGCCACACGAATGCGATGACAACGAAACGAGTGCTGACGCGTTTACTCAACGCGCAGAGGAACCCAGGCAGCTCGCACGTCTGCAAATATACTAACAGCACGCAAGAGTACGACGCAGGCTGCTATAACCTACGTCATACACGTGTAACGTATGAAACCGGGGACAGGGTATGGGTGCGGACGCTTGTACGAAGACGGGAACTATCCGAAAAGTTGCTCAGAAGGTAACTTCGGACCTGAAACCGGGGACAGGGTATGGGTGCGGACGCTTGTACGAAGACGGGAACTATCCGAAAAGTTGCTCAGAAGGTACTTCGGACCTTATCGAGTGCTGCGACGACTAAGTGACTTTACCTATGAAGTCGTTGCGGATAGCCCAAAGTGTACAAAACGTCGCCAGCGCCAACCTGAGCTTGTGCACGTAGTACGCATTGAGCCTTACGTCAGCGAGTGACTCTGCGAGGCACCGTCGCTTCTACAAAGTGACTTTATGCGCGAATCACTGGCTCAGCTATAGCATAGGGGCAATGCTCTTTCAAGGGGAGGCAAATGCCGCGCCCGAATCAAAGAACGAAGACGATGAGCGCGCCAACACTCTCGTGAAAAAGTAGACTGAAGAAGACGACGTGCCTTTGTTTTGCTCTCCTGCTCTTGGCTCTTGCATAAAAACACACGCCGTCGGTTCTCCGACTCAACGTCTCGGTGCACTGCTTACGTTGAACCGCGACAATATGAAGCACGACCAATGCTTCACATTCATCGATGTCTAGGTTCTCAATACAAGAACGCGGCAGTTCTGTAAGTTCTCGGAATTTTATTCAGTCAGCATCCCGTTCTCTAAACCTGAATACATTTGTAATCGTCTTACTTGTACTTCCTGTGTGTTTTAGACAGACAGCAAAATGATCACTTCTATAGAGGTTATAAATAACAGCTCAATATGTGGTTGCCATGAGTGAAGGAGAGCCGATAGCAAGATCTATGGCTGTGTATGAGTTGCGCGCTGCGTTAAAGTATATTGGTTCTTCTTTGTTAAGTATAAAGGAACCGGAGTACAAGAGGAAGTTTTCGATTAGGGAGCCTCGAGAATCTGTTCTTGTGCATCCCCATAAGAGGTTGTACGCATTAAAATCTCCAACCAGAAGGAATGGATGCGACAGCTGGTCGACGAGAGTTTCAAAATCTTTAGTAGACAGGTCTGGAGGGATATATAATGAGCACACCGTTGTCAATCGTCCAAAAATAAGGGTTCGTATTGCCACTGTCTCTAAGTCAGTAACCGGAGTGAGGCTTTGAGACGGGAGTGCTTTCTGCACTACGATAGAGACACCGCCGGATGAATGGGCAGTGCCATGCCTGTCTTTTCATTATACCGCATTTCTTCTTAAGAAGTCTCCTGCAGACAAAGTATGTTAGGTTGGCGTTGTGCAAGTATTTCATAAATGTCAACCAGGTTTTTCAGTAGACCTCGGCAGTTCCAGTAGATGATACTCTCGGCAGCCATTTTTAAGAATGAAGAAATGAAGGGGGTAATTCAGACTTCGCCACATTTGTCAGGCCCCTGGACTGGAGGGTGTTTCTTCCCTCTGAGGCGTTCTGTTGGGCTCCGCTTCACTAGGAGGGATTCCGTGAGCATTGGAGACGCTGAGGACGACGGTGTCACATCTATTGCTCCCTGTGAACACTTGGAGGTTGATGAGGGTTTCTCAAGAGGAAAAGATGCCCTCTCAGTTCTCTGTGTCGTCTTCTAGGTCTCGTAAAGGTTCACCTGCGGGGTTTGGGTTGTCCCTGTTGTCTCTGAGGTCTGATGAAGGTTGACCTGCGGGACTGCGAACGTTGGTGCAGCCTGCGGCTGCTTGGTGAGGGGTTCAGATGTGCACGCATCAGCAAAGCTGTACTGCGCGCCCACCGTTGCTAGACGCCGCCCGGCCCCCCGGCGCGCTGCGTCAGCGTACGTTCTTCCGAAGAAGAGTGACGCCTTCTTCCGGGCTTCAGAGAACGTGATGTTTCCCATTACTTTTATCTGGATGATTTTCTTTTCCTTTTTAAAAATTTCACATGTCCACGAGTACGCTGCGTGCGGCTCGTGACAGTTAGAGCACTCTGTTTGCGTCAGGTACAACTCTCGTTTGGGTGCTCATGATCACCACATTTTGCACATGTTTGTTTTCCGCGACAGGTGCTCGACACAAGTCCATATTATTGGCATTTGTAGCACTTTCTAGGGTTGGGTATGGAGGGGCAGACTTTGCAGTGAAGAAACTGAGCTTTCACAGATTCGGGCAGGATGAAACATTTAAATGTTAGTACTATATGAGGTGTCACAACTTCTTCATTGTTTCACCTGATGGTTATCTGACGGATGGCGACTACGCCTTGCTCTCGAAAGCCTTCAAGGTCAGCTTCGGTTTCTTGCATCAGATCACGTTGTGAAATGATGCCTTGAACAGTGTTAAGACTGCGATGGGGGGTGATGGACATGTTCCGGTGGGCAAACTGCTTCTGTTTCAGGAGAGTGCTTACGTGCTGTTTCTGGCTTACTTCAACAAGAATATCATCGGATGACAGTTTCTTTGCGTCGTACTTTATGCCTGTTAGGTTACCAAGGGTTTTAGCTATCCGGAAAACCGAGAGTCTTGCAACACAGACGTTATCTGCCAGAGAGTATATGACTAGAAAGCGTGGGAAGTGGTCACAATGGGTTCCCGTTCGTTTGGAGCTTTCATCGGTGTGGTTCCTTTTCAGGGACCGATCATTGAGAAGGGGGAAAGATTTTGCCATGTGGAGCATTTGATGTTCAGCGGCGATGGTGACCACCCACCACCGGGCCCAACAGGGGGACGCTACAAGGTAGAACACTTGAAGCCACCAGTCATATATTGCCGCTATAACCAGATATAACTACCCGAGCTTTGGTACACAAGGTAAACCCTTACCGCCCGGATATTTTGAAGTAAACAGAAGAGAGTAGAAGACAGGACCGATAAAAAGTGAGAGATATCGATGAATATGTAGGGAAAGAGAGATAGGAAAAGACGACTGCTGATTTCCCCTAGGAGGGTCAGCCAAGGGATGCCGTCTACGTGACGCTGGGGCCAAAGGGCTGTGTTGCTTCTGCTGGGGGGCCTTAAAGGCCCGATCACCCGACGTCGGCTCAACCCTCAGGATGCCCTCTTCCCCGGACACGGCAAAGCCACGCACGGTTAGGCGTGGGAGGGAGTCCAAACTCCTCTCTTAGCTCGGGTCCATGGTGTCGCCCCACACGAAACGCCTACTTACGCAGACGCCCCTATGGGGGACAACTGATGAACGGAAAGTTGTTTGTACTCCTTTATTGAAGTCAAAAGAGTAAACATAGGACTGCACAACCCAGTGTTTGTCCAAATGCAGAGAGACGTATGACATCTTCAATAAAGTGAGCTGTATAGCACTGGAAAATGTCTCCGTCCCAAATTATGCTGTAGAAAAGCGACCTTCACAAGACAGCGGGACGAAATGGCGACGCACAAATGCCACAGCATGTGAGCGACGGTCAACGTGACGCTGGCACCGGGCGCCCACCTGGCGTGGCGGTTGCAGGGGGGGGGTCGTTTTTTTCCTCTATTTTTTACGCGCACGCGCTTGTAGCTGAATGGCTCTGCGTAAGTTGGTGCCGGCTCCTGGCACCAGGCTGGCGCTACAGAGACGGTGGCTCTCCCCTCCCCGCTTTTTTCCCTTCTCACGCCTGCTCTTACCGGCTGTATGCTTACCTCTGCGCCGCGCGCCTAGTCACGGGTATTTTTTGTTGCTTGGTTCCCTATGAACAGGATTTTAGTCAGTACGCAGGAGTGCGCCGCCAATATGCGGTTTGTTAACCGGCACCTGACTGAGAGTACATACACCTATGTTATATACAAATGTGCATGCTATGAAAAACTATGTCAACTGTCAAACGTTCAGAATCAACGAACGTTCCGGAGCTGAGTGAAGCTAAGTCGAATGCTTAGTTAACGAATTCCATGGTGCACGGCGAACTCGTTCGGCCACTTTCTCATTCCAGCCGATTGTATCCCGAACATGGATGATCATACGCATGTCATGTTGTTATAGTGTGTGCGCGTGAAATTACTATGGTCAGAGCGTAAGCATTGAGGCTTGCGACCGTTAAAGATAATCCGAAAAACCATAGCTACGAGTACAATGGTGAAACATGCAGACTCGATCGCGGTGCACGTCTGCAGGCACATGAATCACATAGAATAAACGAAAATGCACGAGGAGTAGTCATACACAACTTCGCTCGTTTAATTATCGCTTTAAGGTATAATTGCTTTGGCGAAAAGTGCCTACCTTACGATAGTTCAAGCGCACATTCTCGGGATTTAAATACGTAACTATATGCGTGTATACGCAGCTCGTTACAACCTCAACCCTTCAGTTGACGTTCAGGGGAAAAAGCGTGTACCAGAGCTCCCAACAAATACACAATTAAACGAGTAAGCGGTCACTTGACTGGAATTTGCAGCATCACAGCAGTACTTGGGACGGAAGAACATGCGACGTGGCAGCCGCTTGCTTCATGAAGACAAAGGAACGTTTTTTCAAAGAGTTCGACCATTTAGCTGGGAGGTGCGGTACAGCCAGAAGACAACCGATAGGCGGCATTTCAGATGACGAAGCGCACAAAAGAAACATTCAACTTCCAAAGTGCTCAGGGCAAGCGACACATAAAATAACAAAACAACAAAACGCATTACCGCGCGGTGAATAAGTACCGGTCTGCCACGGCAGAACCAGAGAACACCTATAGTACACTGTACCTATACAATTTGCAAAACTCGTTCAAGAGTGCAGCGCATGCATGCGGCGCGCAATCATACACTTTCTCAGAGGAATGAGAGTGAGATGATGATGATGTGCGGTGCTTTATGGCGCAAGGGCCAATTGATGGCCAAAGAGCGCCATTTCAATGAGTATAGAGATGGGGACAATGCTATGTTGCGTGGCTGTATAGGGGCCTTAAAA